>NC_091363.1:1714781-1732281 GCF_038502225.1 Cherax quadricarinatus
GAGAGAAAAGAGGTGTTTATAGAAGCATGGAAAGGGGAGAAGATAATGTTATTAATATGTTATTATCAAAAGAAAAGTACAGAAGGGGATTAATATGGTTAAACACGACTATGGAATTAATGTAAGTAAAAAATTAAAGATTATTGCTAGAGAATTCTTTCAAGTGTATAAGACAAACATTAGGAATAAAACAGGGCAACTGAAAACTATTATTATTAATTATTATTATTATTATTATTATTATTATTATTATTATTATTATTATTATTATTATTATTATTATTATTATTATTATTATTATAAAAAAGAAGCGCTAAACCACAAGGGCTATACAGCAAGTGAGAACTAGTTCTGGACAACTCACTGAATTATTTAATTACAATGTACATGTTAGCGTAGTTGTACTCAAAATTAAAACAGACATAATGTCTGTAAGACAAACACCATAACACAGCATAAATAAGCAAGTGTATTAATAACTGTGTTTCCCCAGCAATACAGACGAAAAATTAAGACACATGTGCAACATCTGGGTGTCTTTATTGTAGACGTTTCGCCATCCAGTGGCTTTATAAATACAAATTATACTGTCTTCAAGTTATGTCCTAGAATCTGTATTGATAAAGCCACTGGATGGCGAAACGTCTACAATAAAGATACCCAGATGTTGCACATGTGTCTTAACTTTTATCTTGTGCAAGAAAGGTATAAAATACCGACAATATGAAAGTTAAGACACATGTGCAACATCTGGAAATCTTTATTGTAGACGTTTCGCCATCCAGTGGCTTTATCAATACAGATTCTAGGACATAATAAGAAGACAGTAGAACTATATACAAAAGATGAGGTAATCAGTCCCTCGGCCTTGGAGTTAGTGTTCACAGCATCGTGGTGGAGGAGAATCTGGAGCAAAGGCAAGAAGACTGGCGGTTATATAGGCGTCAGTGGATAGGGACGGGCAGCAGACGAGGGCAAAGTCACTGGTAGGCGGGATTCCCCAGTGGAAGTAGGTCCTTCCCAAAGAGATGGGTTAGTTGCAGCAGCCGTGAAGAAGGTCTTGTAGATGTCCTCTGAACCAAGATTCCATGATGTTGCAGTGTCTGACAATCTATAAGGATTATTCTCTATAAGGATTACAATGCTGAGTTTACAGAAATTTCGTTATTGTTTGGTTTACATGTAGTAAAATTGTGATTACAGAGTGTACCACTAGAACGCTTAGCATGGCTAGGCATTTCGGGCATACTTAGTTTTATTCTTAATATTACAAATTATGAGGTAAGTTGGTATTATGGCTAAGTGACTAAATACTAGTTTGTGAGTTTAGCAATGTGAATGCTTTTGATGAGAGTAAGACACTTGTGCAACATCTGGGTATCTTTATTGTAGACGTTTCGCCATCCAGTGGCTTTATCAATACAAATTCTAGGACATAACTTGAAGACAGTAGAACTATGTACAGAAGATGAGGTAATCAGTCCCTCAACCTAGGAGTAGGTGCGAACAGCACCATAGTCGTGGAGATTCTGAAGCAGAAGAAAGAATCCTGGCGCTTATATAGTAACGTCAGGTGAAGCAGACGAGGGCAAATTCACTGGTAGGCGGGATTCCCCAGTGGAAGTAGGTCCTTCCCAAAGAGATGGGTTAGTTGTAGTGGTAGTTGTCGTAGTCGTGAAGGTTATGTACATGTCCTCAGAATTAAGATTCCATGTTCTTATAAGAACATAAGAACATAAGAACGAAGGAACACTGCAAAAGGCCTACTGGCCCATGCGAGGTAGGTCCAAGTCTCCTACCGGCTTAAGCCAATGCACCCAACCTAGTCAGGTCAGGTCACATTGACTTAAGGGAGGAACACGGCAACCGACCTGGTAGCACAAGCTATCAGGTCCAACTCACACCCACCCACATCCACTCATGTATTTATCCAACCTATTTTTAAAGCTACACAACGTTCTGGCCTCTATAACTGTACTCGGGAGTTTGTTCTACTCATCCACAACTCTATTACCAAACCAGTACTTTCCTATATACTTCCTGAATCTGAATTTTTCCAACTTAAAACCATTGCTGCGAGTCCTGTCTAGGCTAGATATTTTCAGCACACTATTTACATCCCCTTTATTTATTCCTGTCTTCCATTTATACACCTCAATCATATCCCCCCTAATTCTACGTCTTTCTAGAGAGTGCAGATTCAGGGCCCTTAGTCTATCCTCATAGGGAAGGTTTCTGATACATGGGATCAACTTTGTCATCCTCCTTTGTACATTTTCCAGAGAATTTATATCCATTCTGTAATACGGTGACCAAAACTGTGCAGCATAATCTAAATGAGGCCTAACCAAGGATGTATCGAGTTGAAGAACAACCTGAGGACTCCTATTATTTATGCTTCTTGATATGAAGCCAAGGATTCTATTAGCTTTATTGCGAACACTTATGCACTGTTGTCTTGGTTTCAGATTACTGCTAACCAGAACTCCTAAATCTTTTTCGCAATCCGTAATATTAAGATCTACATTATTTAGTTTATATGTGGCATGGTTATTGTCCTGTCCAACATTTAGAACTTTGCATTTGTCTATATTAAACTGCATCTGCCACTTCTCCGACCACTGCATCAGTCTATTCAAATCTTCCTGGAGTGCTCGAATGTCCTCGTCAGAATGAATTCGACGGCCTATTTTGGTGTCATCGGCAAACTTGCCGATGTCGCTCTTTATGCCCTCCTCTATGTCGTTTATGTAGATTGTGAACAGCAGGGGGCCCAACACTGACCCCTGTGGAACACCGCTCGTGACGCTTCCCCACTCTGATTTCTCCCCATTTATGCAAACTCTCTGCTGCCTATTTGTCAACCATGCCTCTATCCAGGAAAAAATTTCTCCTCCTATTCCATGTGCTTTAATTTTCCTCAATAGTCTCTGATGTGGGACCCTGTCAAAAGCCTTACTGAAGTCCATATACACAATATCATATTCATTACCATGATCTACTTCCTCAAATACCTTAGTGAAAAAAGTTAATAAATTCGTAAGGCAGGAACGCCCCTTTGTAAAACCATGCTGAGATTCGTTGATTAATTTATGCTTTTCAAGGTGGCTACGAACTGCCTCGGCAATTATTGATTCCATAAATTTTCCCACTATGGAGGTTAGGCTTATTGGTCTATAGTTCGAAGCTAAGGACCTGTCACCTGTTTTGAAAATAGGTATCACATTTGCCATTTTCCACTGATCTGGCACCATGCCAGTTTGTAGTGATATGAAAGTTAAGACACATGTGCAACATCTGGATATCTTTATTGTAGACGTTTCGCCATCCAGTGGCTTTATCAATACAGTAGTGATATGTTGAAAAGATTAGCCAAAGGTGTGCTAAGCTCCTCTTTACATTCCTTTAGAAACCCTTGCATACAGTTCATCACAATATGAAAGGACCTGGGGATTTGTTAGGTTTTAATTTATCCATTTGCCTAAGTGACCATGTCACTTGTGACCCTAATCGTGCACAGTTTATTATCGTCAGTGTCTGTTCTACATAATTTATCATTACTGGAATATCGCTAATAGGTATCCTCTTGTGTACAAAACTGAGAGGAAGTATGTGTTCACTGGTAAAAAGTTCTACACATTTCCTTATCACTGTCTGACAAGTTGTGCAAGAAAGGTATAAAATACCGACAATATGAAAGTTAAGACACATGTGCAACATCTGGATATCTTTATTGTAGACGTTTCGCCATCCAGTGGCTTTATCAATACAGAGGACATAATAGGAAGACAGTAGAACTATATACAAAAGATGAGGTAATCAGTCCCTCGGCCTTGGAGTTAGTGTTCACAGCATCGTGGTGGAGGAGAGTCTGGAGCAAAGGCAAGAAGACTGGCGTTTTTATAGGCGTCAGTGGAAGGGACGGGCAGCAGACGAGGGCAGTCACTGGTAGGCGGGATTCCCCAGAAGTAGGTCCTTTTGTTGTAGCAGCCGTGAAGAAGGTCTTGTAGTGTCCTCTGAACCAAGATTCCATGATGTTGCAGTGTCTGACAAGTTGTGCAAGAAAGGTATAAAATACCGACAATATGAAAGTTAAGACACATGTGCAACATCTGGATATCTTTATTGTAGACGTTTCGCCATCCAGTGGCTTTATCAATACAGATTCTAGGACATAATAGGAAGACAGTAGAACTATATACAAAAGATGAGGTAATCAGTCCCTCGGCCTTGGAGTTAGTGTTCACAGCATCGTGGTGGAGGAGAGTCTGGAGCAAAGGCAAGAAGTCTGGCGTTTTTATAGGAGTCAGTGGAAGGGACGGGCAGCAGACGAGGGCAGTCACTGGTAGGCGGGATTCCCCAGTGGAAGTAGGTCCTTCCCAAAGAGATGGGTTAGTTGCAGCAGCCGTGAAGAAGGTCCTGTAGATGTCCTCTGAACCAAGATTCCATGATGTTGCAGTGTCTGACAAGTTGTGCAAGAAAGGTAGTGATATGTTGAAAAGATTAGCCAAAGGTGTGCTAAGCTCCTCTTTACATTCCTTTAGAACCCTTGCATACAGTTCATCAGGGCCTGGGGATTTGTTAGGTTTTAATTTATCCATTTGCCTAAGGACCATGTCACTTGTGACCCTAATCGTGCACAGTTTATTATCGTCCTGTTCTACATAATTTATCATTACTGGAATATCGCTGGTATCCTCTTGTGTAAAAACTGAGAGGAAGTATGTGTTAAAAATTCTACACATTTCCTTATCACTGTCAGTGAGCTGACCCGAGGAACTTTTGAGTGGGCCTATCTTGTCCCTGATCTTACTTCTGTGTACCTGAAAGAATCCTTTTGGGTTAGTCTTCGATTCTCTTGCAACTTTAACCTCATAATCTCTTTTTGCTTTTCTAATTCCCTTTTTTATTTCTCTCTTTAACTGAATATATTGATTTCTTAATTGCCCCTCTCCTCTTTTGATTTGCCTATATATGCCTCTCTTTTGACCAATCAGATATTTTAATCTATTGTTCATCCATTTAGGATCATTTTTGTTTGATCTGATTTCCCTATTTGGAACATAATTTGACTGAGCAGCTAGAACTATGCCCTGGAAAGCATCATATCGGCAACCATCACCACCTACCTGACCCTTAGTCAGGTCATTCCAGTTCAGCCCACCTAAGTAATTTTTCAGTCCTATGAAATCAGCCAAGCGAAAGTCAGGGACGGAGACTTGATTGCCATTATTAGGGGAATTCCATGATATATTAAAACTGAGTGATTTGTGATCACTTTCCCCAAGCTCATCATTAACCTCAAGATTATTAATTAGTGTTTCCCTACTGGCAAGAACCAAGTCAATGAGGTTATTTCCGTTAGTTGGCTCTGTCACAAACTGTTTTAAAAAACAATCCTGGATCGTATCAAGAAAGTCACCTGACTCTAAATTTCCTGTCAAATTGCTCCAGTCAATCTGTCTATAGTTGAAATCTCCCATTAGCACAACATTTTCGTATGTAGATGCCTTACGAATTTCGTCCCATAGAAGTTTACTGCACTCCCTATCAAGATTTGGGGCCCTGTAAATCACACCCAAAATTAGTTTTTCTCGGCCCTCGAGAAGCTGTAACCAAACAGATTCAGTGGCTGACGCTTCTAATTTAATATCTTGTCTAACACAACAATTTAAATTGTCTCTGACATACATCGCTACTCCACCACCTTTCCTGTTGACCCTGTCAGTATGTCAGGTCACATTGACTTAAGGGAGGAACACGGCAACCTACCTGGTAGCACAAGCTAATCACGTCCAACTCTCAGTAGTTTGTTCTCATTTAACATAAGAAACACATCCTACCTATTTACATAGCTAACAATAATGATGATAATGATGATAACTGATGACACAAATAATAATATTAAGCCAAACATATTTATTTTAGCTCTTAAGATACTCGTAATATAATCCTGAGTTACATTACACTCTGACAACATTTAGATACACAGGCGTAACAATTATGTCCCCAGGATGCCACCCACACCAGTCCATTAACACCCAGGTACCTATTTTACTGCTAGGTGAACATGGACGGCAGGTGTCTCAAGGAAATACGTCCCAATGTTTCCACCCGTACCGGGGATCGAACCATGGACCTCCATGTCTAAGGGCATTTATTTATTATTTTTGTTATCACACTGGCCGATTCCCACCAAGGCAGGGTGGCCCGAAAAAGAAAAACTTTCACCATCATTCACTCCATCACTGTCTTGCCAGAAGGGTGCTTTACACTACAGTTTTTAAACTGCAACATTAACACCCCTCCTTCAGAGTGCAGGCACTGTACTTCCCATCTCCAGGACTCAAGTCCGGCCTGCCGGTTTCCCTGAACCCCTTCATAAATGTTACTTTGCTCACACTCCAACAGCACGTCAAGTATTAAAAACCATTTGTCTCCATTCACTCCTATCAAACACGCTCACGCATGCCTGCTGGAAGTCCAAGCCCCTCGCACACAAAACCTTCTTTACCCCCTCTCTCCAACCTTTCCTAGGCCGACCCCTATCCCGCCTTCCTTCCACTACAGACTGATACACTCTTGAAGTCATTCTGTTTCGCTCCATTCTCTCTACATGTCCGAACCACCTCCACAACCCTTCCTCAGCCCTCTGGACAACAGTTTTGGTAATCCCGCACCTCCTCCTAACTTCCAAACTACGAATTCTCTGCATTATATTCACACCACACATTGCCCTCAGACATGACATCTCCACTGCCTCCAGCCTTCTCCTCGCTGCAACATTCATCACCCATGCTTCACACCCATATAAGAGCGTTGGTAAAACTATACTCTCATACATTCCCCTCTTTGCCTCCAAGGACAAAGTTCTTTGTCTCCACAGACTCCTAAGTGCACCACTCACTCTTTTCCCCTCATCAATTCTATGATTCACCTCATCTTTCATAGACCCATCCCCTGACACGTCCACTCCCAAATATCTGAATACATTCACCTCCTCCATACTCTCTCCCTCCAATCTGATATTCAATCTTTCATCACCTAATCTTTTTGTTATCCTCATAACCTTACTCTTTCCTGTATTCGCCTTTAATTTTCTTCTTTTGCACACCCTACCAAATTCATCCACCAATCTCTGCAACTTCTCTTCAGAATCTCCCAAGAGCACAGTGTCATCAGCAAAGAGCAGCTGTGACAACTCCCACTTTGTGTGTGATTCTTTATCTTTTAACTCCACGCCTCTTGCCAAGACCCTCGCATTTACTTCTCTTACAACCCCATCTATAAATATATTAAACAACCACAGTGACATCACACATCCTTGTCTAAGGCCTACTTTTACTGGGAAAAAATTTCCCTCTTTCCTACATACTCTAACTTGAGCCTCACTATCCTCGTAAAAACTCTTCACTGCTTTCAGTAACCTACCTCCTACACCATACACTTGCAACATCTGCCACATTGCCCCCCTATGCACCCTGTCATACGCCTTTTCCAAATCCATAAATGCCACAAAGACCTCTTCAGCCTTATCTAAATACTGTTCACTTATATGTTTCACTGTAAACACCTGGTCCACACACCCCCTACCTTTCCTAAAGCCTCCTTGTTCATCTGCTATCCTATTCTCCGTCTTACTCTTAATTCTTTCAATAATAACTCTACCATACACTTTACCAGGTATACTCAGCAGACTTATCCCCCTATAATTTTTGCACTCTCTTTTATCCCCTTTGCCTTTATACAAAGGAACTATGCATGCTCTCTGCCAATCCCTAGGTACCTTACCCTCTTCCATACATTTATTAAATAATTGCACCAACCACTCCAAAACTATATCCCCACCTGCTTTTAACATTTCTATCTTTATCCCATCAATCCCGGCTGCCTTACCCCCTTTCATTTTACCTACTGCCTCACGAACTTCCCCCACACTCACATCTGGCTCTTCCTCACTCCTACAAGATGTTATTCCTCCTTGTCCTATACACGAAATCACAGCTTCCCTATCTTCATCAACATTTAACAATTCCTCAAAATATTCCCTCCATCTTCCCAATACCTCTAACTCTCCATTTAATAACTCTCCTCTCCTATTTTTAACTGACAAATCCATTTGTTCTCTAGGCTTTCTTAGCTTGTTAATCTCACTCCAAAACTTTTTCTTATTTTCAACAAATTTGTTGATAACATCTCACCCACTCTCATTTGCTCTCTTTTTACATTGCTTCACCACTCTCTTAACCTCTCTCTTTTTCTCCATATACTCTTCCCTCTATGCATCACTTCTACTTTGTAAAAACTTCTCATATGCTAACTTTTTCTCCCTTACTACTCTCTTTACATCATCATTCCACCAATCGCTCCTCTTCCCTCCCGCACCCACTTTCCTGTAACCACAAACTTCTGCTGAACACTCTAACACTACATTTTTAAACCTACCCCATACCTCTTCGACCCCATTGCCTATGCTCTCATTAGCCCATCTATCCTCCAATAGCTGTTTATATCTTACCCTAACTGCCTCCTCTTTTAGTTTATAAACCTTCACCTCTCTCTTCCCTGATACTTCTATTCTCCTTGTATCCCATCTACCTTTTACTCTCAGTGTAGCTACAACTAGAAAGTGATCTGATATATCTGTGGCCCCTCTATAAACATGTACATCCTGAAGTCTACTCAACAGTCTTTTATCTACCAATACATAATCCAACAAACTACTGTCATTTCGCCCTACATCATATCTTGTATACTTATTTATCCTCTTTTTCTTAAAATATGTATTACCTATAACTAAACCCCTTTCTATACAAAGTTCAATCAAAGGGCTCCCATTATCATTTACACCTGGCACCCCAAACTTACCTACCACACCCTCTCTAAAAGTTTCTCCTACTTTAGCATTCAGATCCCCTACCACAATTACTCTTTCACTTGGTTCAAAGGCTCCTATACATTCACTTAACATCTCCCAAAATCTCTCTCTCTCCTCTGCATTCCTCTCTTCTCCAGGTGCATACACGCTTATTATGACCCACTTCTCGCATCCAACCTTTACTTTAATCCACATAATTCTTGAATTTACTCATTCATATTTTCTTTTCTCCTTCCATAACTGATCATTCAACATTACTGCTACCCCTTCCTTTGCTCTAACTCTCTCAGATACTCCAGATTTAATCCCATTTATTTCCCCCACTGAAACTCTCCTACCCCCTTCTGCTTTGTTTCGCTTAGAGCCAGGACATCCAACTTCTTTTCATTCATAACATCAGCAATCATCTGTTTTTTGTCATCCGCACTACATCCACGCACATTTAAGCATCCCAGTTTTATAAAGTTTTTCTTCTTCTCTTTTTTAGTAAATGTCTACAGGAGAAGGGGTTACTAGCCCATTGCTCCCGGCATTTTAGTCGCCTCATACGACACGCATGGCTTACGGAGGAAAGATTCTTTTCCACTTCCCCATGGACAATAGAAGAAATAAAGAAGAACAAGAGCTATTTAGAAAAAGGAGAAAAACCTAGATGTATGTATATATATATGCATGTGCGTGTCTGTGAAGTGTGACCAAAGTGTAAGTAGGAGTAGCAAGATATCCCTGTTATCTAGCGTGTTTATGAGACAGAAAAAGGGCATTTATGGGTAGATAATAATACAGACTAAATTATGAGAAAAGTAGACAAATTTTCTCTAAATTTTGGCACAGGATGCAAGACCCAAATTAATTCATTTTTGGGGTTTATTCTAGGTAATTTACACTAGGATAAGTAAGACACATTCCTACACTTAGGTATCTTTATTTCGAAACGTTTCGCCCACACAGCAGGCTTCTGTCGAGTACAGAATTAGCAGAAACAGTAGAGATGTGAAGACGATGTCATCAGTTCTTCACCCTTCAAGACGTAGTTTTGAGGTGATCAGTCTCTCATTCTGAAGTTTTGTTCCATAGTTTGGAACATTGTTCCAGACACAAACAAACGTTCAGTACAAACACACACTGGAAGTAGGATAGTCTGGCATGTGACGTAGTGGAGGCAGGAACCATACATAGTTTTAAGATGAGGTATGATAAAGCTCATGGAGCAGGGAGAGAGAGTGGACCTAGTAGCGACCAGTGAAGAGGCGGGACCAGGAGCTATGTCTTGACCCCTGCAATCAATAATAGGTGACTACAATACGAACACCCACAAACTACAGCTAACACACTCATTACAAACACACATTCATTACACAAACACACAGTACAAACACACACATTTAATATAAACACAATACAAACACCCTTTAATACAAATACAATACAAACACGCAATGCAAACACAATACAAACACACAATACAAACACACACATTTAATATAAACACACAATACAAACACACCCATTTAATACAAACACACAATACAAACACAATACAAACACAATACAAACACACAATACAAACACACAATACAAACACACAATACAAACACAATACAAACACAATACAAACACACAATACAAACACAATACAAACACAATACAAACACACAATACAAACACAATACAAACACACAATACAAACACACACATTTAATATAAACACACAATACAAACACACCCATTTAATACAAACACACAATACAAACACAATACAAACACAATACAAACACACAATACAAACACACAATACAGACACACAATACAAACACAATACAAACACAATACAAACACACAATACAAACACAATACAAACACACAATACAAACACAATACAAACACAATACAAACACACAATACAAACACAATACAAACACACAATACCAACACACAATACAAACACAATACAAACACATAATACAAACACACAATACAAACACACAATACAAACGCACAATACAAACACAAAATACAAACAATACAAACACACAATACAAGCACACAATACAAACAATACAAACACACAATACAAACACAAAATACAAACAATACAAACACAATACAACCACACAATACAAACACAATACAAACACAATACAAACACAATACAAACACAATACAAACACACAATACAAACACAATACAAACACAATACAAACACAAAATACAAACAATACAAACACACAATACAAACACAAAATACAAACAATACAAACACAATACAAACACAATACAAACACAATACAAACACACAATACAAACACACAATACAAACACAATACAAACACACAATACAAACACACAATACAAACACAATACAAACACAATACAAACACACAATACAACCACACAATACAAACACACAATACAAACACAATACAAACACACAATACAAACACACAATACAAACACAATACAAACACAATACAAACACAATACAACCACACAATACAAACACAATACAAACACAATACAAACACAATACAAACACACAATACAAACACACAATACAAACACAATACAAACACAATACAAACACAATACAAACACACAATGCAAACACAATACAAACACAATACAAACACAATACAAACACACAATACAAACACAATACAAACACAATACAAACACACAATACAAACACACAATACAAACACAATACAAACACACAATACAAACACAATACAAACACAATACAAACACAATACAAACACAATACAAACACACAATACAAACACACAATACAAACACACAATACAACCACACAATACAAACACAATACAAACACAATACAAACACACAATGCAAACACAATACAAACACAATACAAACACACAATACAAACACAATACAAACACACAATACAAACACAATACAAACACAATACAAACACACAATACAAACACACAATACAAACACAATACAAACACACAATACAAACACACAATACAAACACACAATACAAACACACAATACAAACAATACAAACACACAATTCAAACACAAAATACAAACAATACAAATACAATACAACCACACAATACAAACACAATACAAACACAATACAAACACAATACAAACACAATACAAACACACAATACAAACACAATACAAACACAATACAAACACAATACAAACACACAATACAAACACAATACAAACACAATACAAACACAATACAAACACAATACAAACACACAATACAACCACACAATACAAACACAATACAAACACAATACAAACACACAATACAAACACACAATACAAACACAATACAAACAAAATACAAACACAATACAAACACACAATACAAACACAATACACACAATACAAACACACAATACAAACACACAATACAAACACAATACAAACAATACAAACACAATACAAACAATACAAACACAATACAAACACACAATACAAACACACAATACAAACACACAATACAAACACAATACAAACAATACAAACACAATACAAACAATACAAACACAATACAAACAATACAAACACACAATACAAACAATACAAACACACAATACAAACACACAATACAAACACACAATACAAACACACAATACAAACACAATACAAACAATACAAACAATACAAACACAATACAAACACAATACAAACAATACAAACACAATACAAACACAATACAAACAATACAAACACAATACAAACACAATACAAACACAATACAAACAATACAAACACACAATACAAACACACATAGATAAACAATACAAACACACACATATACAAACACCACCACAAACACTAACACACACATACACTGATAAATTAACCATAATTTAGTTAACACTGAGTTAACATTGTAGATATATGAAGTAATATAAACAATGTATATAGTGGAGGTAAGAGAAGTGTGGCAACACTGTAGAGCACAGACTACCACTTCCTCACAACACCGAGACTTGACTTGTTATTTTAGGTATTTTCTGGGGTTATTTTTTACTTTTCAAGTTAATTTAAGGTGTGGTAGAGTTAGTAGTGTGTGTGTGGTGATGATGGTGTATGTGTAGTGAGTCAGTAGTGTGTGTGAGGTGGTGAATTATGTGTTTAACACTCGCCATGTTGGGTGATGCTCTGGGGGGGATCTTGATCCCAGGTGTTGGATCTGCTCTTACCTGCCTTTACACTGACTATTAATTGACTCCCATTCAATAAATGCTCTCTGACTCGTCTGGGTTTAGCGCTTACTCCCTGAATTATATAATTGCCTTTGTTTAATATAGTCGTGTTTATTTAGTCACAGGTAAACAATTATAATAAATTATTATACAATAAATTACCAACAATAATACAAAAAGTCAGACAAACTAACTTATTCACATTGTGGTCCTTAAGTAAGGTCAACAATAGAAATAAGTTACTTTTGTCTGACCTTTTTGGGTTATCCTGGGTAATTTACACGTCCTCACCTACTTGACTCACCTGGGTCGATTCACAGCTCCTGGCCCCGCCTCTTCACTGGCTGGTACTGGGTCACTCGTCCTGTTCCATGAGCTTTATCATACCTCTGCTTAAAGCTATGTATGGATCCTGCCTCCACTACATCGCTTCCCAAACTATTCCACTTACTGACTACTCTGTGGCTGAAGAAATACTTCCTAACATCCCTGTGATTCATCTGTGTCTTCAGCTTCCAACTGTGTCCCCTTGTTACTGTGTCCAATCTCTGGAACATCCTGTCTTTGTCCACCTTGTCAATTCCTCTCAGTATTTTGTATGTCGTTATCATGTCCCCCCTCTCTCCTGTCCTCCAGTGTCGTCAGGTTGATTTCCCTTAACCTCTCCTCGTAGGACATACCTCTTAGCTCTGGGACTAGTCTTGTTGCAAACCTTTGCACTTTCTCTAGTTTCTTTACGTGCTTGGCTAGGTGTGGGTTCCAAACTTGTGCCGCATACTCCAATATGGGCCTAACGTACACGGTGTACAGGGTCCTGAACGATTCCTTATTAAGATGTCGGAATGCTGTTCTGAGGTTTGCCAGGCGCCCATATGCTGCAGCAGTTATTTGGTTGATGTGCGCTTCAGGAGATGTGCCTGGTGTTATACTCACCCCAAGATCTTTTTCCTTGAGTGAGGTTTGTAGTCTCTGGCCCCCTAGACTGTACTCCGTCTGCGGTCTTCTTTGCCCTTCCCCAATCTTCATGACTTTGCACTTGGTGGGATTGAACTCCAGGAGCCAATTGCTGGACCAGGTCTGCAGCCTGTCCAGATCCCTTTGTAGTTCTGCCTGGTCTTCGATCAAATGAATTTTTCTCGTCAACTTGACATTATCTGCAAAGAAGGACAGTTCGGAGTCTATTCCTTCTGTCATATCGTTCACAAATACCAGAAACAGCACTGGGCCTAGGAATGACCCCTGTGGCACCCTGCCTGTTACAGGTGCCCACTCTGATACCCCATCACGTACCATGACTCACTGTTGTCTTCTTGACAGGTATTCCCTGATCCATTGTAGTGCCTTACCTGTTATCCCTGCTTGGTCCTCCAGTTTTTGCACTAATCTCTTGTGTGGAACTGTGTCAAATGCCCTCTTACAGTCCAAGAAAATGCAATCTATCCACTCCTCTCTCTCTTGTCTTACTGCTGTCACCCTGTCATAGAACTCCAGTAGGTTTGTGACACAGGATTTCCCGTCCCTGAAACCGTGCTGGTTGTCGTTGATAAGCTCATTCCTTTCTAGTTCCACCACTCTTCTCCTGATAATCTTCTCCATGCCTTTGCATACTATGTATTATAAGTGTGCATTTATGTGTACTTGTACCTAAATAAACCTTAAGGTGAGGTCCCAGACCCTTGTGTTGCATGATACATATGGGTTTAGTGCTCGTTTTTCAGTATACCAGTACATAATTATATTATTATTCCAGGCCTCTTTTAAGTTATCAAGGAATAAATTTTATTTAATCTTTTTCAAAGGGGATTAATCATTGTGTTTTTAATTCACGCTGCTTATTCTAACTTACGATACTATGGTATTTACGTTTTTGTTCAACTTTTACGTTTGTGTCTTATAGTGTGTGTTAATTTTATCTTTCCCCTTTATTGTGTGTGTATGTATGAGTGTTGAGTCACCTGTGTATGATAATTGTACTTATGAGGTATTAGACACGTGTGCAGCATCTGGATATAATAATAATAATAATAATAATAATAATAATAATGATAATAATATCTTTATTTCTGCAAGTACATATACAGTGTATACAGGCCTAGCTGATATACTGTGACATCAATGGCATACAGTGCAGAGCATTTCGGGCAGATTAGGTCAATTTTGTCCCAGGATGTGACCCACACCACTCGTTTAACACCCAGGTCCCCATTTTACCGATGGGTGAACGGAGACAGTAGGTGTCTTATGGAAACACGGCCTAATGTTTTCCAGCCATACCTGGGATCGACCTCTGGACTTCAGTGTGTGAGCTAAGTAGGCTAGCATTTGAGCTATCTCTGTTGTAGACATTCCACCATCCAGGTGTCCCATGGCCTGGTAGGCAGTGTTCTCGCTTCACACACAGTGTCTCTCGTTTGATCCCTGGCCTTGTGGAAACTTCGGGTGTGTTTTCTTACACCTATTGTCCTGGTCACCTAGCAAGCAAGTAGGTACCTGGGTGTTAGTCAACTGGTGTTGGTCGCATCCTTGGGGACTTAGATTTAAGGATCCCAATGGAAATAAGACAGTCCCTTGATGATGCACTGACTTTCTTGGGTTATCCTGGGTGGCTAACCCTCCAGGTTTAAAAATCCCAACAAAATCTTATCAATACAAATTCAAGGACATAATGGGAAGACTGTAGTAGAACTATATACAAAAGATGAGGGAATCACTCCCTCATCCTTGGTGTTGGTGAAGAGCACTGTAGTCGTGAAGATCTTCCCATTATGTCCTTGAATTTGTACCAATAAAACCACTGGATGGTGAAATGTCTACAGATAAAGTTACCCAGATGTTTCACATGTATCTGATTCTTTGTCTTATTGGTATTGTATACCATTCATATACAGTTGTACTTAAATGTACCTGTACCTAAATAAACTTACTACAGGTACTCCTCACTTTACAATCCACCTGTTTAATGACCACTTGGACTAGGACAAGCTCTCCAACAAGTGTAATGTGTGTATTTTACTTTTTTATTATTTTTTTAACATCTAGTTCTGTTTTTAATATACTAAAAATGTTATAAATGGTGCAAATGTGACATTAAAATAATATCTAAAGATGGTTGACACAAACCCACTACCAGTACAGCATGCCAGAAATATCAGTAAGGGACGGCTTCTCGCTTAACTACCAATTTGCTTACCGACCTTCTCTCAGGAACGGAACTCAGTTGTTAAGTGAGCAGTACCTGTACTGTTACTACTACCGCCTTCAAGGGAGACTCCTTGATGATGGTGAGGGGCTCTTCAATTCCCTTCCTTGGATCAAAACTGATTTCCTCCCATTCCACAGGGTTGTGTGACCCCTGTGGTTTTATTGCTACCCCATGAATGTGATGATAATCTTCAGATTATTACCTTGAGTTGATTAATTACCTGGGGGTCACAATCTTTTTTCCACTATCAGGTTTGGAAAACTATGTTCCCCATTTCGAGTCAGACACAGATGCCTCGTGCATGGATATCACATTTAGATATATCTGGCATCTTTCTGAAAGGACTACCAGGTTAATATGAGTTCACTATATTACACTGAACTCTCCTCTCTGTTAGAGAACATGCAGGATTCACTGCTTATGTACTCTTAACTGGTAATAATGGTAGAATTATTGACAAAATGTTAGGTAATGGACACAGAAGCAACTAAAGTAACATTTTGTGGCAACGTTTTGCTTTCCAGGAACTCTTGGAGAGCAAAACAATAAAATGTCACATTAGTTGCATCTGTGTCTGTTTATCTACTCTTAAATAACCTTGCCAAAAATCCCACCTTTAATGTTGATGCTCTCTTTGATTTTTTTTTTTATTAAAACTAACCAGTTGCACTAATTTTGACTTCAGTTTTTTGCTAAACTTTTACCTCAACAAACCCCCTAACCTTGCACACTTTCTCACAGCCACTGCTATGTCATTCATAAATTTTAAGCAAATGTGTTTGAATATAATAACAAATTATAATAATTCCCATCAGCTATTGACTGCTGATGGTGCAGCTGCTGTATGGCACTACTACTCATTCCAGTCACTTATGTTGCTGTTGTTAATGGCACTGCCACTGTTGCTGCTGCACTTAAAATCACAGTCATTATGTAGGCTCTGTCTCCACTTTTCTACTTCACCTGTCAGCCTTCCCAATTTCTTAAATAGGCCACAAGATTATGTTCCTAGGTTATCTCGGGTTACTAACCCTCTGGGCTAATAATCCGAATAAAATTTTTGTCACTGCAAAAAAAAGGATAGCAAACTTGCTAGAGTGCAAAATATTAATAATAAACCTCCATATCACAGCCATTTGACAGGTGAGTAGTATCTTCTTGGATGGTTACTGTCCACCAACTTGCTTCTTTAATAAGCTATTACAGATGAATTAATAG
>NC_091363.1:1737281-1802281 GCF_038502225.1 Cherax quadricarinatus
GCCACAGTTTAAGGGTTAATTTTTTTCAAACTGATAAATTAGTTTCCTAATGAATGTCAGTAGTCCATTGAGTAGGATATGTATCCTTCACTGAGGTGGAGGACTTTCTTCTGGGCACATGAGAATGTTTTTTATGTTTCCAAACACGTACATGCGTCTCATAATAGATAATGCCCTAAGCCACAAGTCTTGCCTTGTCAGGTATGTTTAGGTTGAAGAAGTCGCAGGTAAAGAGGATGCTTTCATTATGACAGTTGTGTATAGCAGTTGTATACACACGGAAATGTTGACCCAATGAAAGCGTACCCCAGTGTCTTTTCCTCAGTAATGTTGGCAGTACCCCTTTGTACCCACTGTTTATAGTGTCAGGTTTTCTTCATGAAAATTTTCTGCTTAGTGTTGACTATCTCTTCATTCATATTTTTGGTGTATGTTCACATGTACAGTATTTGTTCTACATACAGTGGACCCCCGCTTAACGATTACCTCCGAATGCGACCAATTATGTAAGTATATTTATGTAAGTGCGTTTGTACATGTATGTTTGGGGGTCTGAAATGGACTAATCTACTTCACAATATTTCTTATGGGAACAAATTCGGTCAGTACTGGCACCTGAACATACTTCTGGAGTGAAAAAATATCGTTAACCGGGGGTCCACTGTACTTTTAAAATAGACTAAGATCAGTACATCTTTAATGCCCCCAGGTAAGTAAAGACACTGGAGAGATCACATATAAACCAATATTTAGAGAGGACATGCATCCATTATCAAGGATGAATGCACTGTCTTTAATTTTCTTCTCCAAATGTGGGTTAGTTGTGATTGTTCTTGCCACAGTATTGTGTTTTTGTTACTCATTACAGTGGTAGTATTTTTTTCATCTCCATGTACAGTACACCCTGAATTTAATGGACTTAGAGAAATATGGGACAAAATCCATTAGGTCATTTTATTCCAAAACAACAAACATCTTTGTTATTATTACAGTCTTAGCAGAACAATCTCTCTACCCACATTCACTACTACCAGCCACCTTCTCTGCTCTTTTAATCTGTTAAATTGAATGTTTACTGTCATTCATTCATTTTTTGTGCACACTTGAGTTGCATAGTTTTATACAATTGAATGTTTTATAATTTCTAATAAATAATTTTCCCATTTTTTATTTTTCCCTCAATTTGGCACTTAATGCTGTTGAAAAAAGTCTTTCATTTATTTCCTAATAAATTTGGTATTGCAGAAAAATAAGAAATGTCCAAAGCAGAGAATAGCAGTGATGGTCCTCCAAGAAAGGTTCCCCGTTTAGACAGCGAAGAGGACGACAGCAGACAGTCATGCGCAACAACTGGAGGTGGCAGCCAGAGCCTGGATAAAGAAGAAGCATCGTGGGCATGGGCAGGAACTGGATGTGCGTCAATTGCAAAAATGTTCACTGTTCCTTGTAGCATATGTACAGGGAACACTTGTAGAATATTTTTCATTATTTGCTAGAGTTTTTCCCACTGCTTATTTTCTGCAATATTTTGAGAATGCTTCTTAGTATTGGTTTGTAGTTTGGGAGTGTAGCCCCCTGGAGGCAGGTTTTGTAGCAATATGCAGTGATTGGAATTACATGAAACACTACAGTACCCATTCCTTGATCTCGTAGAATGTTCATGATTGTCTGAAATAAAATGCGTCGTCTAAAATTATTTTGCTAGAGCCGTTTTTCTGAAGATTTGTCACACTATTATTAGTTTTTGGTCAATATTGTAAAGCTGGTTCACTGTGTATTATGACATTGCTTTAAAATTTATAGGCCATTGTGATGTTCAATATTGCGTAATTCTCAAGTCCCTTGGCTATAAAAATGGAAAGGTTAAAGATTCTTTAAGTAAGGTGCTCCTCTACTAATGATGGGGTTGTGTTCCAAAGAACCCATCGTAAGTTGAAAATATTGTATGTCAAATGTGAATAGGCCCCTCAAGGGAGGTTCCTTGATGCTGGTGAGGGACTCTTGATCTAGGGAATTGGATCTGTGCACCAGTTTCCTGAATTGAGTCTAAATGCCTTCCACCCCGTCCTCCCACATGTGCTGTATAGTCCTATAGATTTAGTGTTCCCCATGATTATAATAATAATAATCAAATGTGAATATATATGATGAATAAATAAGTAAATAATTAACTGCTGCCACTGAATAAGTAAATAAATAATTACTCAAAATACCAGTATTGAAAAGTAAATAACCGAATACAAGTTTATCTTATCAATAAATGTACAGTACTGAATTTGCATCGCTATCGCACCATCATAACATCGAAATATCATAAGTTGGACCATTGTAAAGCGAGGAGCATCTGTAGTTACAGTGTCACAAACTCATTGCTTACATTCTTCATATAATTTTTTTTTGCTCTTACAAGTAGCATCCTCCCTCTGTCACTTCCAAATTCATTGGAGATGCTAGACATGCATGGTTATATCATGGAGGGGACTAGTGAGTTTAGCCTTTTCAAGGGAGGCTCCTTAGCGTGGTGAAGAGGCTCTTGGTCTGAGGAATTAGACCAGTTGGTCTCCTTCCTCTGACCGAACCTAATTACCCCCCAATCCCCCGTTCCCTATCCCATCCTCCCCATCTTCAACTTTTTCCTTTCCTTCTCCTCCTCCTCCCCACCCCTCCCTTTTGCCCTTCCTTTTTGGCCTTTGGGATTTTTTTTTTTTTTTCCCAAGGCACGCTAGTTCCTAGGTAGGGGAAAGGGTACTGGGGTCCATCCCATTCTGTTGAGGTTCTTGGCGGTGGCGTAGTTTGCCGTGGAATCTGGATTGCCTGGGGATGTCCCGATCCCTCTCCGGTATCCCGGAGGGTGGCTTTGGGTGTCTCGGGCGACGGGTGTATCTCTGGAAGCCACCTTTTGGATTCTGGGGGTGGTTGCCGAAGGAGGTATGCTTTGTGGCGGATTTCCAGCCGCCCCCTCTTTTGTCCACCGAGGTAGCTCAGCAGATGTGAGGTTGCTATCCCGGATTGCCGGTTTACTGGCATGATGGGTAGGGTATGGCACGGGTTCCATGCTGCATCTGCGCTACTTGTGGTGCTGAGGTTCTCTTGGGTGTGGAGGGAGATTTCTGGCCCTTTCATTCCTCCTAGGAACTATCCCTCCCCGGTCCCCCCTTTTTTTATTATTTTTTTTATTTTTATTTTCTTTTCTTCGTTCTTTTTTTTTTTCTTAAAAACAAAAAGAAAGAAGTAACCTAACCATGGCAGCCCTATTCCATGAACCTGCTACCTCCAGGCCCCTTCTTGATACCGCACCCCGTTCTGACCCCGCCTCGTCTTTGGACCACTCTTTGGACACTCCTCATGCCTCTGTACCTCTTGCCGGTGCTGTTTCCTCACCCGCTTCAGGTACTGAGGCCTCGACTGACTCCTTCGATTTATCTGACCTTCACTCTCCTCTGACTATGCTTCCGGCCTCTCCCTCTACGGTGCGGCAATTTTCGAATCGCCGGCCCGTTCCACGTCGGACCAACTCTGGTCCCACGCCTAAACGCCAACGACAATTACCTGCTGATGATACTTCTCCACCTTCTCGTTCTTCTCAGAAAAGATCGACACGTCCTTCACTACCTTTCCACGCTCAGTTTCAGACTGCACAATGGACTAAATTCTTCACTTTACGACCGACTTCCTCTACTGCCTATCTTTCTGACCACAGTATTGGCAAGGCACTCCTACGCCATGTTGGTAAAGATATTTCTTTTCATGCTCTTAAGAGCGGTACGCGCATCATCACCGTACAGAATGCTACCCAGGCTCATGAGCTTTCTCGTCTTTCCCATATTGATACTGTTCCTGTCACTATTGAAAAACATCATGCCCTCAATTCTTGTAGTGGTACCGTCATTCTGCCCCATACCATAGTTCAACAAAATTTCCAGACATGTGGCACTGACATTCTTGAACAGCTGGAACTCCAAGATCTCCCAATCCTCAAGGTAGACACTTACGTTCTTTCTGCCCGCTGGCGGAGACGATACCCTAGGAATGTGGCTCGTTTAACTTTTGACAGCCGAGAACTCCCATCCTCAGTTTATGTAGCAGGACATCGGTTACAAGTTCGAAAGATGATCCCTACACTGCAACAGTGTAGAAATTGCTGGCGATTTGGCCATCCAGCGAAATATTGCAGATCTATCGCCGAATGCCCGGTCTGTGATGCCGATGACCATTCTAATATGTCTTGCAATCGACCTCCCTCTTGCCTTAATTGTCATGAGGCTCACCCTTTGTACTCTCGCCATTGTCAAGTCTACTTAAACGAGCGGGAAATCCGTTACCTCAAAGAGGCAGAAGGTCTCCCTTATGCCATGGCAGTTTCTCATCTCCGCCTCCAAGGGAGACTATCTCGTGTTTCTTATTCCCTTGTTTGAAAACGTTCCCCCACTTCTGGGATCCCATCTTCTGCAACCACCTCTGTGGTTACCTCTCCCATAGTCACTCCTGTATCTAATTCTTTTGCTGTCCTAGGCTCAGACGTCCCTACTTCAACGCCTCAGTCTGATCTCGCTTCTTCGTGTTCTCCCTCACAAGCCTCAGTAGCGACGAGATCTCGTATGACACCTCCTCCTAATCATCCCTCTACTTCTCAAAAGTCAAAAAAAGGTCCGTTAACACCTACCCATCTTCCACCTCCTCATTTTACCTTCCCTGTCTCTGTACCTGGTTCTTCCCCTCTCACTGGCTCTGTTACAAGTGTAGAGGTTCACCCTCCTCCTCATACTGTACCTTCCTCCCCTGTTCCCTCCCAAGTTTCTTCCTCTTCTGCCACCTCCCAGGTTTCTGCCTCTTCTGTCCCCTTCCACGCTTCTCCAGTTCCCTCCACCCTTTTGCCCCCCCCCTACCTTGGTACAGTCCATTACAGTTCCAGTCTTTACTCATCCTCCCCCTACCATTTCCAATATTGTCTCCCATACGACGTCTCTGAATTCTGAAACACTTGAAGCAATCTCTGAATATATTGCAGAGACCAAACCATCAATGGACACTGATCCACCCTCCGTTCCTTCTCTCTCCTCTGCTCCATCTGCGCAACTCCTTTCTTCACAGCGCACCATTCCTTCGCTGCTTGAACGTTTTCCACTGCCTCCGCATGTGGACTTTTCTAACCCCTCTAGTCCGTAGGAACCCTTACCTGCGGATTTCAGGTATCTTTATCATTGCCAATCATGGCCTATTTACAGTGGAATATACGTGGCCTCAGGGGTAATCGGGGTGAGCTTCAGATGTTACTCTCCCAGTTTTCCCCTGTTGGTGTTTACTTACAGGAACCAAAATTACACTCTGCTGTTATCTCTCCCATCTCAGGCTATAATTTATTGTATTCTTCAGATCCTTTTCCTGATGGGACCTTTAATGAAAGTGCCCTTCTTCTACGCACTGATATTCCGTACCATCAGCTATTTGTTCGTACTTCGCTGCATAGGTGGTATACGCTCTGTTCTTTATATCTCTCTCCTTCTCGGGCATTATCTATTCCGGATATTGCCTTTCTTGTTTCGTCATTACCGCCACCGATTCTGTTACTTGGCGATTTTAATGCCCACCATTTCCTCTGGGGGGGGTCTCACTGTGATTCCCGTGGCATTCAGTTAGAGGCTTTTCTTGCCACCCACCCCCTCCATGTTTTAAATACAGGTACTCACACCCATTTTGATCCTCGGACTCACACTCTTGCATCGATCTCTCAGTCTGCTCTTCCTCCGCCGCATTAGACTTCACTTGGTCTGTTCTCCCGGACTTACATGACAGCGATCATTTCCCAATCATTCTTACTTCCCCTTCATATTCACCACCTCTTCGCATCACATGCTGGCAATTTGATCAGGCAAATTGGAACCTTTACTCACACCTAACTGTTTTTAGAGAGGTTCCTTCTTCGTCCTCCATCGATGAGCTTTTACACCTCTTCTCGTCCTCCGTTTTAACCGCAGCTTCTAATTGTATACTCCAAACTTTGGGCAGGCATTCTCAGAAATGCGTGCCTTGGTGGTCTCCTGCTTGTACTCGTGCAGTACGTTTGAAACGCGCTGCATGGGGCAGGTACCGGTACAATAGAACCACAGAGAGACTTCTTGATTTTAAGCAGAAGCGTGCAATCGCTCGCCGTGTCATCCGTGACGCTAAACGCACTTGCTGGCGAGATTATGTCTCCATCATCACCTCTGCTTCCTCTATGAGTGCAGTCTGGAAAAAAGTACGAAAACTGAGTGGTAAATATTCTCCTGACCCGGCTCCTGTTCTGCGGGTTGCCGGTGTTGATATAGCAAACCTACTAGATGTTGCCAATGAAATTGGCAATCATCTGGTCTGTATTTCTCAGGGACTCCATCTGTGCCCCTCATTTCTTTCCTCAAAGTCTGCCAGAGAGTTAGCACCCTTGGACTTTTCTTCTCTCAGAGAAGAACAGTATAATGTGCCTTTTACACTTCAAGAACTGGAGGCAACACTCTCAGCTTGCCGATCATCGGCAGCTGGGCCCGACGACATTCATATTCGTATGCTACAACATTTACATCAGTCAGCCCTTGCAGTCCTATTATGCCTTTACAATCTTATTTGGTCACAAGGAGTTCTTCCACAGCTGTGGAAATCCGCCATTGTTCTCCCTTTCCGCAAACCAGGCACTACGGGACATGAAACCTCCCACTATCGTCCCATTGCTCTTACCAGTGCAGTTTGCAAAGTGATGGAACGCCTAGTAAATAGACATTTAGTGTGGTATTTAGAGACACACAACAGTCTCTCCACTCATCAATATGGCTTTCGTAAGGGACGTTCTACCATAGACCCCTTACTACGCTTGGATACGTATGTTCGTAATGCCTTTGCGAATAACCACTCAGTTATTGCCATATTTTTTGACCTTGAGAAGGCATATGACAACTTGGAGGTATAATATTTTAGCCCAAGCCCACTCCTTAGGCCTTCGAGGCAATCTACCATCCTTCCTTAAGAACTTTTTAACTGACAGGCATTTCCGTGTTCGGGTTAATAATGTGCTCTCCCCGGACTTTATCCAAGCTGAAGGTGTCCCCCAGGGATGTGTTCTGAGCACAACACTTTTTCTCCTTGGTATTAATGATTTGGCCTCTAGTCTTCCATCAAATATTTGGTCATCACTCTATGTTGATGACTTCGCTATTGCCTGTGCAGGCGCTGACTGTCACCTTATTACAGTTTCTCTCCAGCATGCAGTCGACCGTGTTTCCAATTGGGCCACCACACGTGGGTTTAAATTTTCCAGCACTAAAACCCACCAAATTACTTTCACTAGACGCTCTGTCATCTCCGATCATCCTTTGTACCTCTATGGCTCCCGTATCTCTGAACGTGATACAGTCGAAGTTTCTGGGCCTTCTCTTTGATCGTAGGTTATCCTGGAAACCTCACATTACCTCTCTGAAGGCAACTTGTCACAGCCGGCTGAACCTTCTTAAAACCCTTGCTCATCTTTCGTGGGGAGCTGATCGTCGAACCCTCCTTCGCCTACATTCCACCCTTATCTTATCGAAACTTGATTATGGTGACCAGATCTATTCAGCGGCATCTCCTGCTACTCTCTCTAGCCTTCACCCCATTCATCACCAAGGATTACGTTTATGCCTTGGTGCTTTTCGCTCTTCCCCTGTCAAGAGCCTCTATGCAGAAGCGAACGTTCCATCCTTATCCGATCACCGTGATGCCCATTGCCTTCACTACTATGTATGCTCTCATGATCTTCACAATCCTTCCATTTATAGAATGGTCACTGATATTAGTAGACATTCTTTATTTGTTCGCCGCCCCTGTTTACTCCGTCCCTTCTCTCTTCGCCTTCATTCGCTCTTGTCTTCTCTTCAATTACCACCTTTCTATGTTCATGTAGCATCTCACTTTTCCCTACCCCCCTGGGAAGTTCCAGCTGTTCGAGTCTGTTCTTTCTCTCTCCCTTGCTCGAAAGCCCAACTGTCTACAGTCGCTTCCCGCTCTCTTTTTCTTGACCACTTTCACTCATTCTCATGCCATTGCTGTGTACACAGATTTCTCTAAGTCTTCTGACGCCGTAGGATTCACAGCAGTGTTTCCAGACAGCGTCGTACGAGGGCATTTACTATCTTCGGCTAGTATTTTTACTGCTGAATTGTATGCCATCCTTGCAGCACTTATCGATATTGCATCTATGCCTGTGTCATCATTTGTGGTTGTCTCAGACTCCCTTAGTGCTTTACAGGCTATACAGAAATTTGATACACCTCACCCCTTAGTCCTCCGTATCCAACTTTGGCTACGCCGCATCTTTACCAAGCATAAAGATATTGTTTTTTGTTGGGTCCCTGGTCATGTTGACGTACAGGGCAATGAACAGGCAGACACTGCTGCGCGGTCAGCAGTACACGACCTACCAGTTTCATATAGAGGTGTTCCATTTACGGACTATTTTGCTGCAATATCTTCCCACCTTCACACCCGTTGGCAACAATGTTGGTCTACTATGCTCGGCAACAAACTTCAATCTATTAAACCGAGTATAGGTTACTGGCCGTCTTCTTATCACCAGTGTCGAAGTTGGGAGACTACTCTCTCCCGTCTTCGCATTGGTCATACTCGTCTTACTCATGGATATCTCATGGAGAGGCGCCCTGCTCCTCTCTGTGTGAATTGCCAAGCTCCATTATCAGTTAGCCACATTCTGTTGGACTGCCCACTTTATCAACGAGCACGCAGAATTTACCTCAGTCGTCGTCTTCGCTCCGCTGCTCTCTCTTTACCTTCCCTTCTCGCTGATGGACCCACCTTTCATCCGGACTCTCTCATTGACTTTTTGACAACAACTGACTTACTTCACAAACTCTGATACCTTCAGCCCTTTCTACTTCAATCTCTTGCTACCCTCTACCCCCGTACTATCCCCTGCCCCGCTGTTTTCTGTAACCTACTGATCATCCCTCCTCCCTTCTGCCATCCAATACCCTCGCTTCCTTCCCTACCCTGCAGCGCTGTATAGCCCTTGTGGCTTAGCGCTTCTTTTTGATTATAATAATAATAATAATAGTGGCAAGGGATGCCAGCTTGTCTTCACAGTCCAGCATCTCATGCTCAGTTGTCCCTTCTGTCAGAGATGTATGAGCTTTTTATTGCAGTAATAATTCTCCTAACTGAAATAAAGCTGGCTTAGAGGCATATGGTTCTGTAATGTTCAGCTGAGAAAATCTAACTTGCTGATTTTTATTTTTTAGCTAGCTGGATAGATCTTTTAATAGTAGTTATGTATTGTGATACCACACCTCACCATATTTAGTCTAATAAATTTAAAATAATCTTTATTAACAACTTGCTTTTTTAGACTGACCATTTTAAATAAAATATGAAAACTTACTGGGGCACCAAATTACCATAATCTGAGAATTAATGAATTTAATAAGAGAGAATGAACAAGAGAGAGAATGAGAATACATTAATCATTACCAGTTACAAATATATGTGAACTAAAAATATCTTGCCTTAATCTTGCTTAGCAAGACCTGTTGTATGATAACCCTCACTCACCTTGATGGTGAAAACCTTGACTCAAGAAGTTTTTTACAGTATCATTTACAGTGGAACCTCAAATTTTGAACGTATTGCTTATCAAATTCTTTGGAAATCAACCGCTTTTTTTGAACCAACTTTGTCCCTATTATCGAACTTGCCCCTATTTTCGAACCACCGGGTACCGGACCTGTCCGCCAGCCTGCTCTGTCCACGTCCACGTCCCCGCGCAGGCACCTTGAGCCAGTCTGGCTTTGTTGATGCTTGAGTGAACACTAACCTGCGCTCTCATTCAAACATTTTACGATTAATTCATTGTGTTTAGTGCTTGTGGGACTGTGAAATGAGCTACCATTGGCCCAAAGAAACTTGCTAGTGGTACCCCTGTGGTAAAGAAAGTGAGAAGTATGAGAGTGGTGTGAAACTTGTTGAGCTTGCCAGGATGTATGGGAAAAACAAGTTGACCATCGCTTCTATCCTGGCAAAGAAAGAAAAAATCAAGGAAGCTGATGTTGCTAACCAAAAAAAGACCACAGACAGTCGATCAGGTTTAGAAGTTGTTGCTGGTGTGGATCAAGGATAAAGAGATGGCAGGTGATAGTGTTTCAGAGATGATTATCTGTGAAAAGTTCAGCGACAAAAGCATGTCCCATTTTAGGGAAATCTTAAAGAGGCGCCAGAAACAGAGGACTGTAGACAGTTATTTTGTGAGACAGGGGACCGGTGACTCTCAAGCTGGTCCTAGTGGCATTAAAAGACAGAGAATGGAAATAACCGCAGAGAAGGCTTTGATACTTTAGCTAAAGTCTTTATGGAGGGGGATTCCCCTTCCAAACACTAACCCCCAACTCCCTCTCTCCTCCTCCCTATCTTCCAGATGCCATCACCAATCTTCAATAAAGGGAAGTAAAAATGTTATTTTATATGTTTATTTAAATTTATTAATACATAATTGTACACTATATTTGTTGTGTGTATGTAAAACTATAATTAATCTCTATAAAATGTATTTTTTTGTGAATATTTTTGGGCTTCTGGAACAGATTGATTGTTTTTCCATTATTTCTTATGGGAAATGTTGCTTCACTTTTCAAACTTTTCGAATTTAGAACTAG
Organism: Cherax quadricarinatus; assembly: GCF_038502225.1. Lineage (NCBI taxonomy): Eukaryota > Metazoa > Arthropoda > Malacostraca > Decapoda > Parastacidae > Cherax > Cherax quadricarinatus. The sequence continues at coordinate 1,747,949 of NC_091363.1, forward strand.
CTCCTGGAACGGATTAAGTTCAAAATTTGAGGTTCCACTGTATGCTGCATTTGTACTTTTATACATTTGAAATATTTCTGAATAACTTTAATAAGAACAAATGAAGAGGTTTATTCTCTTCTTAATAAAAATGAAAGTTTGCATATCTCTATGTAAAAGAACTTAACACTTTATTTCAGCTTTTGAAGCCATAGTTGAGTTCTTTACTTACACTTCTTGTCACTAATTCTTTCCTTCGCATTTGTTGGTTTTGCTGAGGCTATTATTACTAAAGTTCTTTTCTCATCTTAAATTGTTTAAAGCAACCTACTAGCTCGGGAAAAACAGATGAAATCATGGATTATACAAGGACATTAACTTTTATGAGATCTTTCTTCTTCTTTCAACGCACAGGCTGTATCCCACCGAGGTGGGGTGGCCCTAAAGGAACAGCAAAAGTTTCTCCTTTTACATTTAGTAATATATACAGGAGAAGGGGTTACTAGTTCCTTGCTCCTGGCATTTTAGTCGCCTCTTATGACACGCATGGCTTACATAGGAAAAATTCTGTTCCACTTCCCCACGAGATATCTCGTGCAATTTAAACATTGTTTTCTAGAAGTCGAGTCAATATGGCCATTACTATTCATACCTTTAACACCTGTCATGACAGTCTTATAAGATAACATAAACTGAGTCCCCATTATCGCTCTCCAATCATTCATTGATATGATATAACTATAAACTGTGTGTATAGTACTGTATTAGGTGTACTGTACAGTACTTTAGTGCATTTATTTGCTATTTTTTGAGCATTCTGATTTACCAGACATTCAGACACTCTCCCAGTTAGTCTGTTATATCAAGAATTTACTTTGTCTTTCCCTACAGTAACTGCTCTTTAATGTTCGGTGTTGCATTTTCTTTATTACTGGGTACTTAACATAAGTCCTCGGAATCATCCATAATTATCTATCACTGATTTTTACTTTATATTTTTTCTTTAAATTTTCCAACAAACTTTCTTTATTTTCTTCATTTTTCTTTTAAACACGCTAGCGATCTCCCACTGAGGTAGAATGACCCAAACAAGAAAGAAACACTTTCACTATCATTCACACAATAACTGTCTTTGCAGAGGCACTCAGATACGACAGTTTAGATGTCACTCCAAACATTTTATGTTTAGTTATTTTCTTGTATGTTTGTTATGGCGGCTTTCAAGCTTACCACACTTTGTCTTGTCTTTTCATGGATAAATGAAGTGCTTGGATTTAAGTGTCAGAAAGTGATTGATGCAAAGTAAGAAACCACTTGGACAGAAATGTGAAGCGCACACAAGAAAAATCTGTATATTATATTTCAGCCTCGTCAGAAACCCTCTTCAGCATTCATCTGTTGGAGAAAATCTGATTGAAGCCAGAAGATACATATCTCTCTTAACTGCTCCAAATTTCTCTCCAGGTGGTTTTTCACTGTGAAAGTTGTGAACTGGGGAGTAATGTGCTACTTCAGTTATGTAATGCTTAAACTAGCATGTTTAATACTTTAGTATGCTAGCTGGAGATTCATCTGTAAAAACTTGCATTTGTGGTCACAGTGGTGCCTATGCTAACCTTCCTATGGTGTAGAAATATACCTAGTTGGACGAATCTTATTGTGTCTAGCTGGTCCAGTGGCTAACGCGACGGTCTGGAATTTTGAGACTCTCTGATCGCCGGTTCTATCCCTGTCCGTGGTATGGTTTGTTTGCAATCGTGTCATTACGATTTCATGAGTCTTGGTATGTTATTTAAGCACTTAAAAGTATATAGCACTTAAGTTCTTTCATTGCACTGGCCATATCCCACTGAAGCAGAAACACTTAAGTTAACATAATAACCCCTCAAGGGTGGTTCCTTGATGCTGGTGAGGGGCTCTTGATCTAGGGAATTGGATCTGTGCTCCAGTTCCCAGAATTGAGCCTGAATACCTTCCATCCTCCCCCCCCCACATTCACTGTATAACCCTATGGGTTTAGTGCTCTCCCATGATTATAATAATAATCTTTATAATAATTGTGATTTTCTAGAGGTTTAAAGTTTGATTTGATGTGCTAAGTAAGGTATGAGTTGAAAAACTGAAGTGTTTTATGTACATTTGTGAAAAGATTGAACACAAACAGTATCATTAAATAAACATCCATTTAAGTAGGGTTACAGGGGCTCTTAAGCCGAGGAACTATATCCTCTCATTCTTTGGATCAAACTTGACTACTATATAACCCCTATGGGTCTAGTGCTTTCCCTGATTACAACACAAAGCTAAAACTTTAAAATATTGTTTAGAGGTGAATGAGTTTATATAGATGGAACATTGTGATAAAAAAGACTGTGAACACGAGGAGAGTACCGTGGAGTCTTGCATGAGCTAGTCTTGCTTTCTTAGTCTCATTGCAGTAGGTAAGAAGGTTTCTTTCTTTCTTTCAACACACTGGCTGTATCCCACCGAGGCGGAGTGGCCCAAAAGGAAAAACAAAAGTTTCTCCTTTTGCATTTAGTAATATATACAGGAGAAGGGGTTACTAGCCCCTTGCTCCCGGCATTTTAGTCGCCTCTTACAACACGCATGGCTTACGGAGGAAGAATTCTGTTCCACTTCCCCATGGAGGAAGAAGGTTTCTAACCTTTCTTATTATATTGCCCCTGCTGGGTAGGTAGTAGTATGAGAGAGTGACACGGTGGTAGGGAGAGAGAGACAAGCAGTTTTTTTTATGGCCGTCTCCTGCCAAGGCGGCGATTCAGAGAAGAAAACACATTCACCATCATTCCTTCAGTTCCCAGTTTTCCAGAAGTGTGCTGACATCATGATCATATTCCCCTCAGACTGTAACATCCCTCCTTCGGAGTGCAGGCACTGCCTCTCCTACTTACCTGTATACTTATTAACTTTCACTGACAGCATTTCACTCGTACAGTAGACTTCATCAGGTCATAAACAGATAAACCTGGTAAGAGATGGTGAACATATAATCGAGTACTTGTGAAGTGAAGTACAGTGTGAGGTGACTTGTACCCCCAATGACTCTGCCTCACAGCTACTAGTGATGTATGTGTTTATCTTCTCTTATCTGGGTCATTTGTGACTTGATAAAACCCACTACGTGCATGTGTGAAACATCGTTAATAAAAAAATTCCATGTGTGTTCTTACATCTATGTCTCCTTGTATTGCCTGTGCATGTTACAAGAAATTCAGTATTAGTATTCTTGTGATAAATGATGTAGTTAGTGTTTTCTCTGTTTTTAATGCTGTCTTTATTGGCATGTAATTATCTGTGAAATTTTTGGCTTTCCAATATTGTGGTTTTGTCTTCATGGCTACTGATTCATTTTGCAATATTTATTTATCCTTTAGATTGATGATACACTTTGTTTTTTTTTATTTCTTGTTCAGAGTTATACATTCTTAAAAAAAAGTTAATTTGTAATTTTATCTTCATCATTATAATAATAACAGCTGCTGGTATTTTGAGCTACTGTATAATTGATGTACTATATATTATTATTATTATTATCACACCGGCCGATTCCCACCAAGGCAGGGTGGCCCGAAAAAGAAAAACTTTCACCATCATTCACTCCATCACTGTCTTGCCAGAAGGGTGCTTTACACTACAGTTTTTAAACTGCAACATTAACACCCCTCCTTCAGAGTGCAGGCACTGTACTTCCCATCTCCAGGACTCAAGTCCGGCCTGCCGGTTTCCCTGAATCCCTTCATAAATGTTACTTTGCTCACACTCCAACAGCACGTCAAGTATTAAAAACCATTTGTCTCCATTCACTCCTATCAAACACGCTCACGCATGCCTGCTGGAAGTCCAAGCCCCTCGCACACAAAACCTCCTTTACCCCCTCCCTCCAACCCTTCCTAGGCCGACCCCTACCCCGCCTTCCTTCCACTACAGACTGATACACTCTTGAAGTCATTCTGTTTCGCTCCATTCTCTCTACATGTCCGAACCACCTCAACAACCCTTCCTCAGCCCTCTGGACAACAGTTTTGGTAATCCCGCACCTCCTCCTAACTTCCAAACTACGAATTCTCTGCATTATATTCACACCACACATTGCCCTCAGACATGACATCTCCACTGCCTCCAGCCTTCTCCTCGCTGCAACATTCATCACCCACACTTCACACCCATATAAGAGCATTGGTAAAACTATACTCTCATACATTCCCCTCTTTGCCTCCAAGGACAAAGTTCTTTGTCTCCACAGACTCCTAAGTGCACCACTCACTCTTTTTCCCTCATCAATTCTATGATTCACCTCATCTTTCATAGACCCATCCGCTGACACGTCCACTCCCAAATATCTGAATACGTTCACCTCCTCCATACTCTCTCCCTCCAATCTGATATTCAATCTTTCATCACCTAATCTTTTTGTTATCCTCATAACCTTACTCTTTCCTGTATTCACCTTTAATTTTCTTCTTTTGCACACCCTACCAAATTCATCCACCAATCTCTGCAACTTCTCTTCAGAATCTCCCAAGAGCACAGTGTCATCAGCAAAGAGCAGCTGTGACAACTCCCACTTTGTGTGTGATTCTTTATCTTTTAACTCCACGCCTCTTGCCAAGACCCTCGCATTTACTTCTCTTACAACCCCATCTATAAATATATTAAACAACCACGGTGACATCACACATCCTTGTCTAAGGCCTACTTTTACTGGGAAAAAATTTCCCTCTTTCCTACATACTCTAACTTGAGCCTCACTATCCTCGTAAAAACTCTTCACTGCTTTCAGTAACCTACCTCCTACACCATACACTTGCAACATCTGCCACATTGCCCCCCTATCCACCCTGTCATACGCCTTTTCCAAATCCATAAATGCCACAAAGACCTCTTTAGCCTTATCTAAATACTGTTCACTTATATGTTTCACTGTAAACACCTGGTCCACACACCCCCTACCTTTCCTAAAGCCTCCTTGTTCATCTGCTATCCTATTCTCCGTCTTACTCTTAATTCTTTCAATTATAACTCTACCATACACTTTACCAGGTACACTCAAAAGACTTATCCCCCTATAATTTTTGCACTCTCTTTTATCCCCTTTGCCTTTATACAAAGGAACTATGCATGCTCTCTGCCAATCCCTAGGTACCTTACCCTCTTCCATACATTTATTAAATAATTGCACCAACCACTCCAAAACTATATCCCCACCTGCTTTTAACATTTCTATCTTTATCCCATCAATCCCGGCTGCCTTACCCCCTTTCATTTTACCTACTGCCTCACGAACTTCCCCCACACTCACAACTGGCTCTTCCTCACTCCTACAAGATGTTATTCCTCCTTGCCCTATACACGAAATCACAGCTTCCCTATCTTCATCAACATTTAACAATTCCTCAAAATATTCCTTCCATCTTCCCAATACCTCTAACTCTCCATTTAATAACTCTCCTCTCCTATTTTTAACTGACAAATCCATTTGTTCTCTAGGCTTTCTTAACTTGTTAATCTCACTCCAAAACTTTTTCTTATTTTCAACAAAATTTGTTGATAACATCTCACCCACTCTCTCATTTGCTCTCTTTTTACATTGCTTCACCACTCTCTTAACTTCTCCCTTTTTCTCCATATACTCTTCCCTCCTTGCATCACTTCTACTTTGTAAAAACTTCTCATATGCTAACTATATATATATACAATATTTCGGGAGCAAGGGGCTAGTAATTTCTGTATACATTACTAAATTTAAAAAGAGAAACTTTTGTTTTTCTTTTTGAGCTACTCTGCCTCAGTGGGATATGGCCAGTTTGTTGAAAAAAAAAATTACAATATTTATGTTGGTACTGTATATATATTTATACTTATATCGCTGTAGTTAAAACTTAAGGTATATTAGATCACTGTTTGCTTTGTAAATGACAATGTTTGTACTTCTAGAACTGAATACATGTATTAGACATTGCAGATTTAGTCAAAATGAAGTTTCACATTTAAATAGTTGATACATTTGTAATAGCTTTTAAAGTGAACTCAGTCATGTACATACATATATATGCAAAACAACCACTCTGAAAGAATAGAGAAATTCCAAGCGCTTTCGTGACTACTCACATTATCAAGGATAATGTGAGTAGTCACGAAAGTGCTTGGAATTTCTCTATTCTTTCAGAGTGGTTGTTTTGCATATTCTGAAATCACCTGTTTACTGTGATCTTATTGCATACACATATATATACATGGTTGCTTGAATTGAACCTCAGCATATGCAAGGTTACAAAGATAAGGAATGGTCCAGAAGACCATACATGGGGTATAGACTTGGGACAGATTCTGTAGACCTCGTACCAGAGGCTCACATAACCAAATAACCTCTGCAGCCAATGCTTGCCTGGCAAATCTGAGAGTGGCCCTTAAGAATCCCAACAGAGTGTCATTCTGGATACTTTATACAACATATGTCAGTCCCATCTTGGAATATGTGGCACCACACTTGAGGAAACATGTTAAGAAACTGGAGCAAGTGCAGAAATATGCAACAAGAGGAGAGTGTAAAGGAATTGAACCTAATGACAATGAAGTACAGAAGGACCAAGGAAGACATAACAGCATACAAAATACTCAAAACAATTGATAGGACAGACATGGACAGGCTGTTTGAGAGACAAGAAACAGGTACTCAGGGGCACAGCTGAAGTTAGACACAGATGAGTCACAGGGATGCCAGGAAGTATTTCTTCAGTCTCAGGGTAGCTGGGAAATGGAATGATCTCAACAAAGAAAAAGTGGAGGCAGACTCCATATATAGCTTTAAGAAGAGGTATGATAGGCCCCATCAGGCTAGGAGAGGCAATACACAAATAACCCGCACATAAAAGAGAGAAGCTTACGACGACGTTTCGGTCCAACTTGGACCATTGACAAAGTCACAAAGTCAGTGTGACTTTGTCAATGGTCCAAGTCGGACCGAAACGTCATCGTAAGCTTCTCTCTTTTACGTGCGGGTTATTTGTGTATCGTTCCAGTCACGGTATTGTGCCTTTTTTGTTATTTAGGAGAGGAAACTTGAGAGGCAAGGCCAGGAGCTACAGCATACATTTTTTTTTTTAACACTGGCTGTCTCTCACTGAAGTAGAGTGACCCGAAAAGGAAGACACATTTTCACCATCATTCACACTGTCACTGTCTTTTTTTTTTTTTTTTTTTTCAACAAGTCGGCTGTCTCCCACCGAGGCAGTGTGACCCAAAAAAGAAAGAAAATCCCCAAAAAGAAAATACTTTCATCATCATTCAACACTTTCACCACACTCACACATTATCACTGCTTTTGCAGAGGTGCTCAGAATACAGCAGTTTAGAAGCATATACGTATAAAGATACACAACATACCCCTCCAAACTGCCAATATCCCAAACCCCTCCTTTAAAGTGCAGGCATTGTACTTCCCATTTCCAGGACTCAAGTCCGACTATATGAAAATAACCGGTTTCCCTGAATCCCTTCACTAAATATTACCCTGCTCACACTCCAACAGATCGTCAGGTCCCAAGTATCATTCGTCTCCATTCACTCCTATCTAACACGCTCATGCACGCATGCTGGAAGTCAAAGCCCCTCGCCCACAAAACCTCCTTTACCCCCTCTTTCCAACCCTTTCGAGGACGACCCCTACCCCTCCTTCCTTCCTCTATAGATTTATATGCTTTCCATGTCATTCTACTTTGATCCATTCTCTCTAAATGACCAAACCACCTCAACAACCCCTCTTCTGCCCTCTGACTAATGCTTTTATTAACTCCACACCTTCTCCTAATTTCCACACTCCGAATTTTCTGCATAATATTTACACCACACATTGCCCTTAGACAGGACATCTCCACTGCCTCCAACTGTCTCCTCGCTGCTGCATTTATCACCCAAGCTTCACATCCATATAAGAGTGTTGGTACTACTATACTTTCATACATTCCCTTCTTTGCCTCCATAGATAACGTTTTTTGACTCCACATATACCTCAACACACCACTCACCTTTTTTCCCTCATCAATTCTATGATTAACCTCATCCTTCATAAATCCATCCACCGACACGTCAACTCCCAAGTATCTGAAAACATTCACTTCTTCCATACTCCTCCTCCCCAATTTGATATCCAATTTTTCTTTATCTAAATCATTTGATACCCTCATCACCTTACTCTTTTCTATGTTCACTTTCAACTTTCTACCTTTACACACATTCTCAAACTCATCTACTAACCTTTGCAATTTTTCTTTAGAATCTCCCATAAGCACAGTATCATCAGCAAAAAGTAACTGTGTCAATTCCCATTTTGAATTTGATTCCCCATAATTTAATCCCACCCCTCTCCCCAACACCCTAGCATTTACTTCTTTTACAACCCCATCTATAAATATATTAAACAACCATGGTGACATTACACATCCCTGTCTAAGACCTACTTTTACCGGGAAGTATTCTCCCTCTCTTCTACACACCCTAACCTGAGCCTCACTATCCTCATAAAAGCTCTTTACAGCATTTCGTAACTTACCACCTATTCCATATACTTGCAACATCTGCCACATTGCTCCTCTATCCACACTATCATATGCCTTTTCTAAATCCATAAATGCAATAAAAACTTCCCTACCTTTATCTAAATACTGTTCACATATATGCTTCAATGTAAACACTTGATCTACACATCCTCTACCCACTCTGAAGCCTCCCTGCTCATCTGCAATCCTACATTCTGTCTTACCTCTAATTCTTACAATTATAACCCTACTGTATACTTTTCCTGGTATACTCAGTAAACTTATTCCTCTATAATTTTTACGATCTCTCTTGTCCCCTTTCCCTTTATATAAAGGGACTATACATGCTCTCTGCCAATCCCTAGGTACTTTCCCTTCTTTCATACATTTATTAAACAAAAGCACCAACCACTCCAACACTATATCCCACCCTGCTTTTAACATTTCTGTCATGATCCCATCAGTTCCAGCTGCTTTACCCCCTTTCATTCTACATAATGCCTCACGTACCTCCACCACACTTACATTCTGCTCTTCTTCACTCCTAAAAGATGGTATACCTCCCTGGCCAGTGCATGAAATTACCGCCTCCCTTTCTTCCTTAACATTTAAAAGTTCCTCAAAATATTCTCGCCATCTACCTAATACCTCCCTCTCCCCATCTACTAACTCCCCTACTCTGTTTTTAACTGACAAATCCATACTTTCCCTAGGCTTTCTTAACTTGTTTAACTCACTCCAAATTTTTTTGTTATTTTCATTAAAATTTCTTGACAGTGCCTCTCCCACTCTTTCATCTCCTCTCCTTTTGCACTCTCTCACCACTCTCTTCACCTTCTATCACTGTCTTGCCATACATAATATATATGTGCTGGGGTCTTGATATTTTATTATAATGATGCAAACTATTTCCTTGTGTGGCTCAGCATGATGTAGAATGTATTGTGTATTTTATGATCAATAGAAATTCCCATTGTTATTAGGATTTTGTATAACTTGGGTACAGTATTATCATGAGGTCTTGTTTTAAAATATATTTAAGCATATGGTAGTTAAATAGATGGACATTGTATTACATGTACTTGATCAATTTTTGGCAGTAAACAATTAGATTTTTAGTTTAGTCAAACTTAGAATAATCTAAGGCAAAAATCATGATGTTATCAGGTCAACACAGGTCTAAGACTATGTGCACCATCGAGTGTAACAGATGTGATAATGGACTGTAATTCCTCAATTGACAGTGACTTCCACTCGGGCATCTGGTGGCAATGATATGCTGTCGGACTCTCGGTACGAAGGCTTTCAACTTTTAGATGAAGTGCATGATGGGGATGAAGAAGACAACGATGAACCAGGTATGTTCTCACTCCACATATTTTTGCTGCAGCTATGACAACAAGTCTTATGCATAAAGTGTTTAAATATCAAATACATTTTTCACAGAAATAAAATTTTCGTGTTTTAAGCACTGCATGTTGTTCTTTTATTGCCAGTTTAAACTGTCGACATAAATATTTTTATTACATAGGTAGTAATGAATGTTAAAATACCTAAATATAAATATGGGAGCTTTGTTGTTTCCCAGTGACAGTTTCGAAATTAGTATTTTTGTTTTTTAATTGAAGGTTTTAGGATTTTTAAATATTTTATTTATAAATACTAGTTAAAAAAATGAAGATATCTTCCTCAGTCACTAACTTGATCAAACTATGGAACATTTAGTTCAGTTATTATTAAAATTATTGCAATTACTATATTTATTAATTCAGATGGCCAAGATTCTGAGGAGGACTACGAATATGATTCCGAGGTGCCCGAAGAAGAGATTGATGCTCTTCTGGAGGAAGGACTTCCAGAGGAAATGAAAGGCCCAAGAAAGAGAAAAAAGGACACTGTTTTAGGAGAAGGAGAGGATGCCCCATATGATGAAAGACAAAAAGTTGTTCTTGTTGGTAAGAGAAACTATAATTTGTAATATTAAATCCGAAATAGAGGCTGTTCTGAAAGATGTGTTCTCGACTGCACAGCTTTTGTCGTGGCTATCAATAAAATTAACTTGGTCATTCGTTCCTTTGTATCAGAAACTTGTAGATTGTGTACGTTCCATCTCTGGGGAGTGGTGATTAGGATGTCGTCCACATACTAATATCTAAGTCGACTTTTTCTAGTATTTTTTTAACACTAGTTATCCCCCACCGAGGTAGGGTGACCCAGAATAAAAATAAATACATTCACCATCATTCATTCAATTGTTGTCTTGCCAAACATATTTATATGTCATAGTTCAAATGACCCTCTGAACTGCAATATCCTCACCAATCCTCTAGACTCTAGAGTATAGGTACAGTGCTTCCTACCTCTAGGATTCAAATCCAGTTAACCAATTTCCCTGAATCCCTTCACAAATGTTACTATGCTTATTCCAGCAGCATATCAGGCCATAAAAACCATTTGTCTCCACTCGGCCTGATCTAATATGCTCACAAAAGCCTGTTGGATGTTCAAATCCCTGTCACTCAAAACTACCTTTACCTGCTTTCTCTGGTCCTTCATGGAACAACCCCTAGCCATCCTTCCCTCCACTCCAGATTTATATACCCTCCATGTTATCCTGTTTTACACCATCCTCTCTAGGTGCCCAAACCACCTCAACAACCCCTCTTCAGCTCTTCTAATTATACTTATTATACCATAACATGAAGTTATAATCAAAACTTGTCATTGCAGAAAAAGGCAGCAATCATTTTGAGGTGCTGCCAGAGGGTTGGGTGCAAGTCACCCACAACAGTGGTATGCCAGTCTATCTTCACAAACAATCAAGAGTTTGTACTATGTCCAAACCCTACTTTCTAGGACAAGCCAGTGTTAGGGTAAGTCCTAAGTAGTTTAAAATAAAAAAAAAAATCCTGTAACCTAGGAATTGTGGGTCATCTTGGAAGGATTGCTGACAATGATATGCATAACATCCTCCCTCACCAAGATACAGTAACATAATATAAACTGTTTCACTTCAACAAAATATTGTAAATAGGAGGGGCAGTACCTTCACTCTGAAGAAGTGGGGATGTTGCAGTCGGATTGTAATGTCAGTACACTTTGTGAAAGATGGTGATTTAATGAATGATGGTGAATGTGTTTTCTTCTTTGGTTACTTTTCCTTGATAGGAAACTGCTGTTAAGTTAAAAAAGTTTCACTCTTCTAAAATATTATAAACAAATGTTTAGCTCTGTTGAAATACTTATTTTAAATGATAGTTTGTTCTGATGAAATATTGCAAATGATGATGAGCTTCAGTGAACACTGTCAACTGTTGTGCTCTAGTGAACACTGTCAACTGTTGTGCTTCAGTGAACACTGTCAACTGTTGTGCTCTAGTGAACACTGTCAACTGTTGTGCTTCAGTGAACACTGTCAACTGTTGTGCTTCAGTGAACACTGTCAACTGTTGTGCTTCAGTGAACACTGTCAACTGTTGTGCTCTAGTGAACACTGTCAACTGTTGTGCTTCAGTGAACACTGTCAACTGTTGTGCTTCAGTGAACACTGTCAACTGTTGTGCTCTAGTGAACACTGTCAACTGTTGTGCTTCAGTGAACACTGTCAACTGTTGTGCTCTAGTGAACACTGTCAACTGTTGTGCTTCAGTGAACACTGTCAACTGTTGTGCTTCAGTGAACACTGTCAACTGTTGTGCTTCAGTGAACACTGTCAACTGTTGTGCTCTAGTGAACACTGTCAACTGTTGTGCTTCAGTGAACACTGTCAACTGTTGTGCTTCAGTGAACACTGTCAACTGTTGTGCTTCAGTGAACACTGTCAACTGTTGTGCTTCAGTGAACACTGTCAACTGTTGTGCTTCAGTGAACACTGTCAACTGTTGTGCTTCAGTGAACACTGTCAACTGTTGTGCTCTAGTGAACACTGTCAACTGTTGTGCTCCAGTGAACACTGTCAACTGTTGTGCTTCAGTGAACACTGTCAACTGTTGTGCTTCAGTGAACACTGTCAACTGTTGTGCTCTAGTGAACACTGTCAACTGTTGTGCTCTAGTGAACACTGTCAACTGTTGTGCTCCAGTGAACACTGTCAACTGTTGTGCTTCAGTGAACACTGTCAACTGTTGTGCTTCAGTGAACACTGTCAACTGTTGTGCTTCAGTGAACACTGTCAACTGTTGTGCTTCAGTGAAACACTGTCAACTGTTGTGCTCCAGTGAACACTGTCAACTGTTGTGCTTCAGTGAACACTGTCAACTGTTGTGCTTCAGTGAACACTGTCAACTGTTGTGCTCCAGTGAACACTGTCAACTGTTGTGCTTCAGTGAACACTGTCAACTGTTGTGCTTCAGTGAACACTGTCAACTGTTGTGCTTCAGTGAACACTGTCAACTGTTGTGCTTCAGTGAACACTGTCAACTGTTGTGCTTCAGTGAACACTGTCAACTGTTGTGCTTCAGTGAACACTGTCAACTGTTGTGCTTCAGTGAACACTGTCAACTGTTGTGCTTCACACTGTCAACTGTTGTGCTCTAGTGAAACACTGTCAACTGTTGTGCTCTAGTGAACACTGTCAACTGTTGTGCTTCAGTGAACACTGTCAACTGTTGTGCTTCAGTGAACACTGTCAACTGTTGTGCTTCAGTGAAACACTGTCAACTGTTGTGCTCCAGTGAACACTGTCAACTGTTGTGCTTCAGTGAAACACTGTCAACTGTTGTGCTTCATTGAAACACTGTCAACTGTTGTGCTCCAGTGAACACTGTCAACTGTTGTGCTCCAGTGAACACTGTCAACTGTTGTGCTCCAGTGAACACTGTCAACTGTTGTGCTTCAGTGAACACTGTCAACTGTTGTGCTTCAGTGAACACTGTCAACTGTTGTGCTTCAGTGAACACTGTCAACTGTTGTGCTTCAGTGAACACTGTCAACTGTTGTGCTTCAGTGAACACTGTCAACTGTTGTGCTTCAGTGAACACTGTCAACTGTTGTGCTTCAGTGAACACTGTCAACTGTTGTGCTCCAGTGAACACTGTCAACTGTTGTGCTTCAGTGAACACTGTCAACTGTTGTGCTTCAGTGAACACTGTCAACTGTTGTGCTTCAGTGAACACTGTCAACTGTTGTGCTCAGTGAACACTGTCACCTGTTGTGCTTCAGTGAACACTGTCAACTGTTGTGCTTCAGTGAACACTGTCAACTGTTGTGCTTCAGTGAACACTGTCAACTGTTGTGCTTCAGTGAACACTGTCAACTGTTGTGCTTCAGTGAACACTGTCAACTGTTGTGCTCTAGTGAACACTGTCAACTGTTGTGCTTCAGTGAACACTGTCAACTGTTGTGCTTCAGTGAACACTGTCAACTGTTGTGCTTCAGTGAACACTGTCAACTGTTGTGCTTCAGTGAACACTGTCAACTGTTGTGCTCCAGTGAACACTGTCAACTGTTGTGCTTCAGTGAACACTGTCAACTGTTGTGCTTCAGTGAACACTGTCAACTGTTGTGCTTCAGTGAACACTGTCAACTGTTGTGCTTCAGTGAACACTGTCAACTGTTGTGCTTCAGTGAACACTGTCAACTGTTGTGCTCTAGTGAAACACTGTCAACTGTTGTGGTCCAGTGAACACTGTCAACTGTTGTGCTCTAGTGAAACACTGTCAACTGTTGTGCTCCAGTGAACACTGTCAACTGTTGTGGTCCAGTGAACACTGTCAACTGTTGTGGTCCAGTGAACACTGTCAACTGTTGTGGTCCAGTGAACACTGTCAACTGTTGTGGTCCAGTGAACACTGTCAACTGTTGTGGTCCAGTGAACACTGTCAACTGTTGTGGTCCAGTGAACACTGTCAACTGTTGTGGTCCAGTGAACACTGTCAACTGTTGTGCTCTAGTGAACACTGTCAACTGTTGTGGTCCAGTGAACACTGTCAACTGTTGTGCTCTAGTGAACACTGTCAACTGTTGTGGTCCAGTGAACACTGTCAACTGTTGTGCTCTAGTGAACACTGTCAACTGTTGTGCTTCAGTGAACACTGTCAACTGTTGTGCTTCAGTGAACACTGTCAACTGTTGTGCTCTAGTGAACACTGTCAACTGTTGTGGTCCAGTGAACACTGTCAACTGTTGTGGTCCAGTGAACACTGTCAACTGTTGTGCTTCAGTGAACACTGTCAACTGTTGTGCTTCAGTGAACATTGTCAACTGTTGTGCTTCAGTGAACACTGTCAACTGTTGTGCTTCAGTGAACACTGTCAACTGTTGTGCTTCAGTGAACACTGTCAACTGTTGTGGTCCAGTGAACACTGTCAACTGTTGTGCTTCAGTGAACACTGTCAACTGTTGTGCTTCAGTGAACACTGTCAACTGTTGTGCTTCAGTGAACACTGTCAACTGTTGTGCTTCAGTGAACACTGTCAACTGTTGTGCTTCAGTGAACACTGTCAACTGTTGTGCTTCAGTGAACACTGTCAACTGTTGTGCTCCAGTGAACACTGTCAACTGTTGTGCTTCAGTGAACACTGTCAACTGTTGTGCTTCAGTGAACACTGTCAACTGTTGTGCTTCAGTGAACACTGTCAACTGTTGTGCTTCAGTGAACACTGTCAACTGTTGTGCTCTAGTGAAACACTGTCAACTGTTGTGCTTCAGTGAACACTGTCAACTGTTGTGCTTCAGTGAACACTGTCAACTGTTGTGCTTCAGTGAACACTGTCAACTGTTGTGCTTCAGTGAACACTGTCAACTGTTGTGCTCTAGTGAAACACTGTCAACTGTTGTGCTTCAGTGAACACTGTCAACTGTTGTGCTCCAGTGAACACTGTCAACTGTTGTGCTCCAGTGAAACACTGTGTACATTGTGCACCTCTCTTATGGAACAGTCTACAGTAAAGGCTTGTACAGTACTGGAATAGATGTACTCTCAAGAAATTGATATTTCCTTGTCAAGATATTAGGATGGTGGTGGTTGGAGTAGTGATGGTGGTGGGTGGAGTAGTGATGGTGGTGGTTGGAGTAGTGATGGTGGTGGTTGGAGTAGTGATGGTGGTGGGTGGAGTAGTGATGGTGGTGGTTGGAGTAGTGATGGTGGTGGTTGGAGTAGTGATGGTGGTGGTTGGAGTAGTGATGGTGGTGGTTGGAGTAGTGATGGTGGTGGTTGGAGTAGTGATGGTGGTTGGAGTAGTGATGGTGGTGGTTGGAGTAGTGATGGTGGTGGTTGGAGTAGTGATGGTGGTGGGTGGAGTAGTGATGGTGGTGGTTGGAGTAGTGATGGTGGTGGTTGGAGTAGTGATGGTGGTGGGTGGAGTAGTGATGATGGTGGTTGGAGTAGTGATGGTGGTGGTTTGGAGTAGTGATGGTGGTGGGTGGAGTAGTGATGGTGGTGGTTGGAGTAGTGATGGTGATGGGTGGAGTAGTGATGGTGGAGGTTGGAGTAGTGATGGTGGAGGTTGGAGTACAGTTTGGAGGGATATGTTGTGTATCTTTATACGTATATGCTTCTAAACTGTTGTGTTCTGAGCACCTCTGCAAAAACAGTGATAATGTGTGAGTGTGGTGAAAGTGTTGAATGATGATGAAAGTATTTTCTTTTTGGGGATTTTCTTTCTTTTTGGGTCACCCTGCCTCGGTGGGAGACGGCCGACTTGTTGAAAAAAAAAAAACAAAAAAAAAACATACATACATTATAGATTCAAGCAGAGTAAGATTTAGTAAAATGACTGAAGATACCTAAATGAATAAAACAGAAAAGAAGAATATATGACAGTTTTGTGTGTGTCAGTGTAAAAAGAGGCGGGAATTAATATTTACATATTTGTTATTATTAATGTACCAACTGCTGTTCACTCCAGAAGAAAATGATCAATTGGATAAAAAGTAAATACTGTAAATATTTAATTTGTACCTTAATTTATCATAGCATTACTAATTTTTTTTTTTTTCAGAAACATGACATTCCTTTGAGTGCTATCCCATGCTTCCAGTACATGAAGGCACTTGAGGTAGAAAACAGCAGTACAGAAGAAATCAAAGAGAGTACTGATCAAGAAAAGAGTGATCAAGATGATAGAGAACAACAGGTAAGCAAGATTAGTCTGCCAAGATTTTGGTTAATCATGTAGAGTTCACAGAGGCTCGTGTGTTAGTGTGACTTGTAAATGGTCCAAGACAGACTGAAACATCATCATAAGCTTCTCTCTCTCTCCTATGTGTGGGTTATTTGTGTAGAGTCTTCTGAGGCCTGGTCATGCAAACATACATGGTACTACTTGCAATAGCAAGTGACAAATATATAATTAATGATCACAAATAACCCGCACATAAAAGAGAGAAGCTTACGGCGACGTTTCGGTCCGTAAGCTTCTCTCTTTTATGTGCGGGTTATTTGTGTATCGTTCCAGTCACGGTATTGTGCCTTTTTTTGTTATTTAATTAATGATCAGTTTGGAATTTCTTTCTTTCTTTCAACACACCGGCCGTATCCCACCGAGGCAGGGTGGCCCAAAAGGAAAAACGAAAGTAGGAAAAACGAAAGTCAGTTTGGAATTTGTAAAGTTTTAAAGAATATTGCACCAACAGTGGTAGATGACTTTCATATGCCAGTGTAAAGAATAAGTTGACACTTCTGTATTATCTCTTCATGAGCTGTATGGTATTTCAGCATTTCTCTATCCATGTATCTAGAGTTTGTTTTAATGTTTGTCAGTGCAGCATGCAAATTTCTCACATTTTTTAACCCGTAAACGGTCCAAACGTATATATATGTTTTTACCGCTAGTGCCCCAAACGTATACACCTACCATCCGACTTACGACCTGCTCGACTTACGACCACTCGACTTACGACCGTGTTTTTTATGCCAAATTTCTGGGAAATAAACAACTATTTGAGTTGTACACAGTGTTTATCCTAAACCTTACAGTATAAAATACAGTACTAGCAACATAAAAAGTAAAGTAAAACATGAAATACCAAAATAAAACAATGAAATAAAGTCATTACAAAAATGTTTTGTTGATATTCAGTAGTAAAGTTCGACTTACGACCATTTCGACTTACGACCCGTTTCTCTGAACTGAACTCAGTCGTAAGTCGGATGGTAGGTGTATATACGTTTTATGTGTCCTACATTTAACATTGCCACGATAAGCCTGAGTCGCCTAGACATGTGAGAATGGGTGTGAGCACTCACTGTGCACCATATTAAAATAATTGGGGATGCCTGAGTACCATATGCTCTTTTTTCCTATTAAAAAACAATGTTTTTTTTTCTCAAAAAAGTTGGGGCAATACAGTAGTGAACGTATATATATGTGGGGACCATTTACGGGTTAAATGTAATCTTCGAGTGATGATCTTTCACCTGTGATGAGTTGTAAGGCCTCTCTGACACTCTGTATTTTCTTTCTGAAACTATATTGGCTTCAGTGTGGCTTTTATTAAGTTTCACTTTCAAAAGGCTTTATGTTTGGGAAATATGGTAATGATGAAACAATTCCTCTTGTTAAATGTGTTATTTTTAATTGTGATCTATGTTGTTGGTAAGTCACATGTTCTGTTTGTATGTTTCATAAGATATCTTGAAGAGTGGTTCATATTCAAATTATATAAAAAAACAATATCTTAAGTAAATAGTTTTATATATGGTTCTTTGTTATATTTTGAGAAGAATGGGAAATATTTTAGTGCTTTAAAAATTTATGATCTCAGAGTTAGCCTTTTTTTTACACTATATATAAAATACATTTAAATATATCATCATTGGTTTACTTTCAACAGAGAGATGAAGTACCAGTGGAAAATGGAATTGATAGCATCAAGGTTGCGTCAAGTGGGAGTCGACCATCTGGATGTCCCGCGAGCACTGGGAGTCTGGCTGCAGCTCTGGCTCTCAACACTGGTAAAGAAGGTACAGTAAACTTATAAGATAATCCCAAGCAAGAGTCACTCCTTGCACTGAATAATCCATGTGGGTTTAACACTTAACAAATTAATATAGTTATATGCAATATAACTATATTAATTTGTTAAGTGAGGAACTTTTAAATGGTGAGGAAGAAAGGGAGGCGGTAATTTCATGCATTGGCCAGGGAGGTATACCATCTTTTAGGAGTGAAGAATGTAAGTGTGGTGGAGGTACGTGAGGCATTACGTAGAATGAAAGGGGGTAAAGCAGCTGGAACTGATGGGATCATGACAGAAATGTTAAAAGCAGGGGGGGATATAGTGTTGGAGTGGTTGGTACCTAGGGATTGGCGGAGAGCATGTATAGTCCCTTTATATAAAGGGAAGGGGGACAAAAGAGATTGTAAAAATTATAGAGGAATAAGTTTACTGAGTATACGAGGAAAAGTATATGGTAGGGTTATAATTGAAAGAATTAGAGGTAAGACAGAATGTAGGATTGCGGATGAGCAAGGAGGCTTCAGAGTGGTTAGGGGATGTGTGGATCAAGTGTTTACATTGAAGCATATATGTGAACAGTATTTAGATAAAGGTAGGGAAGTTTTTATTGCATTTATGGATTTAGAAAAGGCATATGATAGAGTGGATAGAGGAGCAATGTGGCAGATGTTGCAAGTATATGGAATAGGTGGTAAGTTACTAAATGCTGTAAAGAGCTTTTATGAGGATAGTGAGGCTCAGGTTAGGGTGTGTAGAAGAGAGGGAGAATACTTCCCGGTAAAAGTAGGTCTTAGACAGGGATGTGTAATGTCACCATGGTTGTTTAATATATTTATAGATGGGGTTGTAAAAGAAGTAAATGCTAGGGTGTTCGGGAGAGGGGTTGGATTAAATTATGGGGAATCAAATTCAAAATGGGAATTGACTCAGTTACTTTTTGCTGATGATACTGTGCTTATGAGAGATTCTAAAGAAAAATTGCAAAGGTTAGTAGATGAGTTTGAGAATGTGTGTAAAGGTAGAAAGTTGAAAGTGAACATAGAAAAGAGTAAGGTGATGAGGGTATCAAATGATTTAGATAAAGAAAAATTGGATATCAAATTGGGGAGGAGGAGTATGGAAGAAGTGAATGTTTTCAGATACTTGGGAGTTGACGTGTCGGCGGATGGATTTATGAAGGATGAGGTTAATCATAGAATTGATGAGGGAAAAAAGGTGAGTGGTGCGTTGAGGTATATGTGGAGTCAAAAAACGTTATCTATGGAGGCAAAGAAGGGAATGTATGAAAGTATAGTAGTACCAACACTCTTATATGGATGTGAAGCTTGGGTGGTAAATGCAGCAGCAAGGAGACGGTTGGAGGCAGTGGAGATGTCCTGTCTAAGGGCAACGTGTGGTGTAAATATTATGCAGAAAATTCGGAGTGTGGAAATTAGGAGAAGGTGTGGAGTTAATAAAAGCATTAGTCAGAGGGCAGAAGAGGGGTTGTTGAGGTGGTTTGGTCATTTAGAGAGAATGGATCAAAGTAGAATGACATGGAAAGCATATAAATCTATAGGGGAAAGAAAGAGGGGTAGGGGTCGTCCTCGAAAGGGTTGGAAAGAGGGGGTAAAGGAGGTTTTGTGGGCGAGGGGCTTGGACTTCCAGCAAGCATGCATGAGCGTGTTAGATAGGAGTGAATGGAGACGAATGATACTTGGGACCTGACGATCTGTTGGAGTGTGAGCAGGGTAATATTTAGTGAAGGGATTCAGGGAAACCGGTTATTTTCATATAGTCGGACTTGAGTCCTGGAAATGGGAAGTACAATGCTTGCACTTTAAAGGAGGGGTTTGGGATATTGGCAGTTTGGAGGGATATGTTGTGTATCTTTATATGCATATGCTTCTAAATTGTTGTATTCTGAGCACCTCTGCAAAAGGAGTGATAATGTGTGAGTGTGGTGAAAGTGTTGAATGATGATGAAAGTATTTTCTTTTTGGGGATTTTCTTTCTTTTTTGGGTAACCCTGTCTCGGTGGGAGACGGCCGACTTGTTGAAAAAAAAAAAAATATGCAATATCCATGTATGGTAATTTGAATTGTGGTGTCAACATAGGTCTGCATGACAGCTAATGAATGAGTGATGGTGAATGTATTTTCTTCTTTGGGTCACTTTACCTTAGTGCAAAATGGCCAATATGGTAAAATAGACTCAATTGAATGTGTAAATTATGGTAAAAAGTTTAACCCTTTGAGGGTTTTCGTCGTACTAGTACGTCTTACGCGTAGGGGTTTTTGACGTACTAGTACGCATAAATTCTAGCGGCCTCAAATCTAGTGGGAGAAAGCTGGTAGGCCTTCATATGAAAGAATAGGTCTATGTGGTCAGTGTGCACAGTCTAAAAAAAATCCTGCAGCACACAGTGCATAATGAGAAAAAAAAAACTTTGACCATTTTTTTGGAATAAATCAGCGACTTTGCAGTGTATTTTCGTATGGTATTTATTGTTGTATTCTAGTTTTCTTGGTCTCATTTTATAGAATGGAAGACATATTGCAGAAATTGAGATGATTTTGGCTGGTTTTACAATGAAAGGTGCCTTGAAATTGAGCTCAAAGTAGCAGAAATGTTCGATTTTTACCAAACTTCAAAAGTAAACAAATCGTGCCAAGCGTGCAATACACGTCAACTGGTGAGTCTAATATTCTTTCACAAGTGCACCAATAATATTTATACCATTTTTTACACTAATGCAGTAGTCTGCATAACAGTAAATCTTATATTTTTTGTGAGAATAAAAATTCAAAATGGAAAGCAAAAGAATATAAGAGGGGCCTTGAGACGTGACTAATGACTAGAGGAAATGTCATTTTAGTGCCAGGAATGTCTTTTTTGTTTATTCTGGACCCTATTCGGAAATTGGCATCTTTTGAAATTTGTGTGAAATTGGCAAAATTGCTAAATTCTGACCACTGTACTGGATAGTTGAATTTCATAAATGGGTGGTTTCTTGCACCCATTCGATAGAAAAAATGGAGTTCTAGCGAAATATTCATGTTTTTTGTCGACTAGTACAGCGAAATTGGCCGAAAATGGGGCTCAAAGTGGGCAAAATCGCCGATGCGTAAACATCGCCGAGACCGCTAACTTTGCGAGAGCATAATTTCGTAAGTTTTCTATCAAATTTCAAACTTTTGGTGTCTTTATGATCGGGAAAAGATTCTCTATCTTTTCATAAGAGAAAATAATTTTTTTTTTTTTTTAAATTTGGCCAACCCTGAGAACGAGTTTCGGAGAGGGCCTGTCGACCCTCAAAGGGTTAATGGAAGAATCTTGAGAACAAGATTGTCATATTTTACAGCTGGCAGTAGTACCTATGGTAAAACATTTTTATATTTAAAAAAAAACTGCATACAGTGGATTGAATAAATGTTTATACTGGTTGATTCTTTATGAAATTCACAAGACTAGCAGACTGCATTTCTTTCTCCTTCAATTAGTCTTCCAACTGCATAAATACAGTACAGTATATAGTAGAATAAGTGTAGATAGGAAGAATAATAAATATAGGGATAGAGTTTAATTTTGAGTCACCCCACCTTAGTGGACGATGGCCGGTGTGTTAAAAAATGTAATTTCCTTATTAATGTACAGACATACATGAATGTGTTAATATCTCTCTACATCAGTCTTTGTTGTTTCTGCAGGAGTGGCTCCACCTGCAGCATTGATGGTGGGTAATGCCAAGATTGAGACAGCTGTTGAAAACCTGCAGCAACAATCTCTTGATGTGACAGAGTTGCGAGAGTACTGCCAGAAGCGTTTTCAGTTTAAGAGCATCAAAATCATTAGATTCAAGTAAGTATTTCTAGCTTTGCTCTTGAAAAGTAAACATATGGATTTATATAATTAGGACTGTATTGTAGGTTGGTAGACAGCAACCATCAAGTGAGGTTCTACCAGCCAGTCATGTAAATGTGAAACAGGCTTGTTAACCCTTTCAAGGTGGGTCCCATTGTACTACAGCTTTGAAGCCCTGGTCAGTCCTATTGTACTACGGCTTTGAAGCCTGGATCAGTCCTGTTGTACTATGGCTTTGAAGTCCGGGTCAGTCCTACTGTACTACGGCTTTGAAGCCAAGGTCAGTCTCCTGTTGTACTACGGCATTGAAGCCAAGGTCAGTCCTGTTGTACTACGGCATTGAAGCCTGGGTCAGTCCCGTTGTTCTACATGATGAGCTCAGCTCTCAGATATGCTGTAAGCAGTAAATCTGGACCTAGATATGAGAGAATGGGTCTGTGCACCATATTAAAAAAATCCTGCAGCGTGCAGAGCATAATGAGAAAAAAACGTGACAATAAATAATAAAAAAAAGGCACAATACTGTGACTGGAACGATACACAAATAATCTGCACATAGAAGAGAGGAGCTTACGACGATGTTTTTGTTCTACTTGGACCATTTACAAAGTCAATTTATTCTTTTTGTTAATGTGACTTTGTAAATGGTCCAAATCGGACCGAAACGTCGTCGTAAGCTCCTCTCTTCTATGTGCGGGTTATTTGTGTAACTGTGACCATGTTTTTGGTTTAAAACAGCAACTTTGCTGTGTATTTTTGTGTAGTTTTTATGGCTGTATTCTTGGTTTCTTGGACTCATTTGATAGAATGGAAGATTTTTTTTTTTTTTTTCAACAAGTCGGCCGTCTCCCACCGAGACAGGGTGACCCAAAGAGAAAGAAAATCCCCAAAAAGAAAAAAACTTTCATCATCATTCAACACTTTCACCTCACTCACACATAATCACCGTTTTTGCAGAGGTGCCCAGAATTCAACAGCTTAGAAGTATATACGTATAAAAACACACAACATATCTCTCCAAACTGCCAGTATCCCTAACCCCTCCTTTAGAGTGCAGGCATTGTACTTCCCATTTCCAGGACTCAAGTCCGGTATATATTACAGAAATAGACATGATTTTGATAGGTTTGAGGACTGAAAGTAGTTTAAGACTGAGCTCAGAGTAGCAGAAATGTTAAAATTTTGCCAATATTTTAGAGTACACAAATTACATTACTCCTATGTGTCTAACTGGTCAGTCTAATACATGTTCACAAATTCGCTGACATTATTTTTACAATTATTACAATAATGCAGTAGTCTGCATATCAGTAAATCTTCTATTTTTTGTGTGAATAAAAATTCAAAATGGAAAGCAAGCATAATGTAGAGGAGGCCTCAGGATATAATTAATGAACAGGAAATGTTTTTTTAGTGCTAGAAATATCTACATTGTTTATTCTGGACCCAATTTTTAAATTGGTAATTTTTTAATTTTATGTGAAATTAACTAAATAGCTGAATTCTGATCACTTTATTGGGTAGTTGAAATAGGTAAATGGGCAGTTTCTTGTACTCAGTCATTGGAATATGAGGAATACTAGCAAAATAGCTATGAGTTTGGTCAACTGGAATAATGAAATTGGCTGAAAATTGGGCTCAAAGTGGGTGAAACCACCGATGCGTAAATATTGCCAGGACCGCTAACTTTGCAGAATTGTAATTCTGTAAGTTTTCCATTAAATTACATACATTTGGTTTCATTACCTTCAGAAAAAGGCTTTTGTGTCATTTCATGAGAATTTTTTTGTTTTTGTTTTTTGAAATTCTTTTTTAGGTCATCCTACCTCAGTAGGTGGTGGCCAGTGTTAAAAAAATAGTACTGACCTGTATGTGGTTGCAGGGGTTTAGTCTTAGTTCCTTGCCCTGCATCTCTACCTATGGAAAATGGATAGAACATAAATTGTGTGTTTTGCTTTATCTAAAGTATATTTATCTTAGAGACTTTTCTCCTTTCTTTATCTGTATATCTTGATTTAAATTTTGTTTACCTTATATAAGTATCAGTGACTGGGTCAAAGAAAATTTCTGATGGAAGTGAGAATTGTTCATTTATAAATTTATTTAGCAAATGTTTCAGGTGTTCCCTTTTAAGCTGTTTTGCTTAGAGCTAAGACATCTAACTTCTTTTCAGTCTTTTTTTTTTTTTTTTTTTCAACAAGTTGGCCGTTTCCCACCGAGGCAGGGTGACCCAAAAAAGAAAGAAAATCTCCAAAAAGAAAATACTTTCATCATCATTCAACACTTTCACCACACTCACACATTATCACTGTTTTTGCAGAGGTGCTCAGAATACAACAGTTTAGAAGTTTATACATATAAAGATACACAACATATCCCTCCAAACTGCCAATATATTCTTCTTATCCATTCTTCACCACTTACAATCAAACAACCCAACTTCAAAATTTTCTTTTTCATGGCTGGTATTTCTAGATGTGTAGATCAGAATCTTCACTGTACCTGATTTCCAATCTGAATAAAATGTTTAATGTGTTAAATCATTGAATCTTGACTCTGTGTCTTCTGAAGGTCTTGGGCAGAAAGGAGGAGATTCCAGAAGCTGAATAAAAAGAAAGATCGTCCTCAGTTACCTGAAGGAACCAAACTCATCTCACTCAGGAGACAAGGTATGACTTTGAGCTAAGAGGCTCTCTTGTTATTATTATGATAATTATTGGGAAGAGCTAATGATGTAAAGGTTGTGCAGTGACTAGGTAATGGAAGACAGTCAGGTTTGATCCAAGACAGGGGCGCTCCAGTTCCATGAATCAAACCATTCATAAATTTCAAAGTGCCCTTTAAGGGTTTCAAATCGAAAACATAAGCTGCTTATTTCTTATATATGTCATTTGTCGCGACGGTAACAATGTGTAGTCCTCCACTTGCTCTTTCCAGTATCCAATATTGTCATATACACCAGTGGGGCAATTGCTACTTTGAAATCAATTGATATGAAATCTCTTCATGACAGACTGAAAGGGCTAGAGGCTTCACATATTGTCAAGCTGTAAGCTATAACTTAACTTATGGCTTAATTTAATATTAGCTGTGGAAGCTTGTATCTGGAATTTAATTATTCATTTCTACTGTTGTGCTTTTCCTGATCTCACTGAACTTTCCCTAGTGCATGTACTTTGAAATCTTGAAGGAAACAGATCTCTAAACTAAACCGCTTCATGTGCTGTGCCGTAATTTTCTTTTCAGAAGAAGATGGTGCTCCAGCAGCTAGCAGTAAAAAGGAATGGATTATGAATCCCAAAGGAAAAAGTTATGTGTGTATCTTGCATGAGTATGTCCAGCACGCTTTGAAGAAGCAACCCAAATATGTCTTCAAAGAAGTAGGTAAGTGACTTTCAGTCTTTAGACATTTTTGGTACTAATAATTTCCAAGGAATCAATAAGTCATCCACAAAATCCTTAATAGACTTGAAATACATAAAACTATAGTATATATTCAGACATAATAATAACACTTGATAAGTATGAAAATAAAGAAACACTACAGTAGACCTTTTTGGTAATGCTAGTCAGGTCCTGATCACACCCAGCTGTTACATAAGAATTATAGGTGTACTACATCAAGCTGACTGGTTTATGCTAGACAGGCCTCATTCACATTCACTACATACTCATTTGGCAGAGATTTGTAAAGTACTGTAGTTAAATTCTGTTGGTCATCACGGTTATCCACATTGAATACATGTCGGTGGTTGGTGGATGGAAGAGGACTGGGTAATTTGGATGGTTGCCTGGGGGAGAGGGAGATAAGAGGATGAGTAGGTGACACCCTCTTTCTCCTCTGCTTACCAGGCCTGGATTGCCTTACTGTATTCATGGTGTCAACACGCTTTCCTTTCACTATAATGAACTGGACAATAATACTGTATTTTTTACATTATCTTATGCAACCATCATTTGCATTTCATAGTAATAAACTATTTGAAAGAGAAATACAATGTAAACAATCTGAGGGAAGTTTGGCATGTCTGTTTAGACTGAAATATTGTTACTGAATGTGATTTTATCCATGATACACCAGAGGTAGGAATTTAGTGTGCAGTAGGCCCTAATATGTAAGCTTTTCAACCTCTGAGAGATATTACTCATGAATAGGTCAACCCCACTATTTGCTTAAATATTTGAGCTTAAAACCTCACCCTATAGTCAAAGTATTCAAGTTTGTTGGAAAATTATCCTTGGGAAGTTCTTGTCTTGTCTCTGTTAAGCAACTTTCTTATTGAAGCATAAGAAATAGACTACAGTTTAAAAGTAGTCTTTGATTTCTTTATCACATTTTGTACAAAATATTATTCAGTTTACTGACAAAACAACCCACTATTATTCCATTATTATAAGATAAAGAATAAAATCTACACTCAGACACATTATGTACTGTACTGCTTTTTCTCTTAATTTTATATTTTTTTTTTTTTTCAACAAGTCGGCCGTAACCCCATCTCCTGTATAAATTACTAAATGTAAAAAGAGAAACTTTCGTTTTTCTTTTTGGGCCACCCTGCCTTGGTGGGATACAGCCGGTTTGTTGAAAAAAAAAAGAAAAAAAGATTTTTTTTTTTTTTTTTTTTGGGGGGGGGGGGGCCACGCTGCCTTGGTGGGATATGGCCGGTTTGTTGAAAAAAAAAAAAAAAATTTTTTTTTTTGGGGGGGCCACCCTGCCTTGGTAGGATACGGCTGGTTTGTTGAAAGAAGAATATTTAAAGCTAATCACAATGTTTTATAAATGGACCTTAAGGCTGTAATTTTATTTGAAATTCAGTACATTATAATTTTTGACAATTTTAAAGCATTATGGAAGATAATGGTAGAATTACCAACAATATGTTTGGTAAAATGACACAAGTGCAAGTGATGGCTTGACAAAGCTCCTGGTGAGCAAAATGTTGCCATAATAATATGCCAAATTTATTGCATGCGTGTCCTTTTACCTCAATGTAGAAGATATTGTGATGGATCTTTATTTGCAAATTGTAAATGTCTGACAGTCAGTGGAATCTAAAATTTTGACTATGCTCCTCTGCATGCACCACAACTATCTTCTGCAATGTATATTTGTGTTTGTGCGACTTAAATGTTTGTTCATAAATTTTTCTTCACTCACCACCAGAAAATGCAGCCACTCCTTATGCAGCAACCATTATTATCAATGAAATGCAATACAGCACAGGATATGGGAGCAGCAAAAAGCAAGCCAAAACAGAAGCAGCCAAGGCAACACTGGAGATTCTATTGCCTGAGCTGGGAGAGAAGATCAGGGAAGAGTCCAACACTAAAGGAGAGGCTGATTTATCTGTGAGTTAATAGGAACTGGAGGTTAGAGGACATGGTCATAACATAACAAGATAATTAGAAAAATTAACAGTCACAGTATACCAGACAATGTGATAAGGTTGCATGTCATAAGGGCACATATGTTGTGACCATGTAACAATCACAACATATAAGACTTCTAGAGGCATCAACAAGGTTGTTATGAGCACCTGTAAGGCCATCTCTTTGTAAGATGTCCTTACAATTTGATGACAATTTTCAATCTTTATTGGGGTATTTTCACTCTATTACTACTACATGACTTTTCTACATAAAACTCCAATAATTGTTCAGTTTATCCAATTCATCTAGTTTGAGATTTGCATTTTCATTTTTTCTTTGCACATTTTTTTTTTTTACCTAATTCATAGATATAGCCATATAGTTTTTACTCCTTGAGGTAGGCCATGAAGAACATTACTAGGACTAGTACTGATATCTGTGTAATCACATTAGTGATTCTAGGATGACAATTTTTATTTTATCACTTGTCTTATTTTTCTTTCAAATAAAGATTTCTCATGTATTTAAGAGTTAATCTTCAATAACTTATATGTGGTATTTTGTAATTTTGAAATTAGTTTGTTACTAGGAATATTATCAGATGATTTGTTGAAATCTGTGTAAATGCATTTAGCCCATCTCTTCATTGTATAATTTTCATGACAATCATAAAGTTTTTAGTCTGCATTAGTATGTAATTGCTTTTATGTGTAGATATAAAAATACATTGATGTATAGATAAACATATCCTTGTATTAATATTTACAGTTCTTTGATGAGATCCGTATTGAAGATCCCAGAGTACCCGAGCTCTGTAACAAGACCAGTGAACTTTCTCCCTACTCCATTCTATTGAATTGTTTACAAAGAAACTTTGGCCTTAATGGTGCAAACATAGACTCAAGGCTGGTGACTCAGAAGAACCAAAAAAATGAATTTGTGATGACTGTGGGTAAACACACAGTGCAGGTCCAGTGTAAGAACAAGAAGGATGGCAAGCAGAGAGCATCTCAGGCTATTCTTCAGGTAACTTCATTTGTGTTAACTCATACTTCATGCAGGACATACCAGGCATTGTGCAGCAGAAAAGAATAAGCACCAAACTCAAACAGTGGACAAAAATGCACATATGGGGGAGATCAGAGCATTGAAGCTAAAGTTACCATACTGTGTTATGGGGTTGTTAGCCTAACTTTTAGATGAACAAGACTATATCTATACATTACCTTGAACAGGCAAAACATTAAGGAATCGATTCATTCACTAATTGAGATTTTAGCTGTGTTGGTGGTGCTTATGCATTTTTGCCATGTGATGCCTGATGCCCTAATGGCGATTACTCATTTTGTAATATTAGACACTTCTGTAAGCAAATTTTCTAATAGTACTGAATACACTGAAGCCCAGGAACCTTGGCTGCAGGCTGGGTTCATATGTATACTTCACTCTCACTTGTAACCATTAAGTGGCTGTTATTCTCAGTGTAGCATTAACTGGATTTTTGCATCATCAATAAAAGTTTTTTCTGTACAGGAGTTCCAAATTTACAGACAAGTTATATTCATAAACAAGTTGCTCTATTGAAATCATTAGTATAAAATAGTTATTTTTCACACATTTGTGTTGTAGATCTTTGATTGTAAAAGTTTTAATGAGTTCCTGAGTGCCCTGTTTGCAAGTGCAGATATTAGAAACTTGATATGTTAATCAGAAACCTGTATTATTAATAGTTTCATACAGTTAAATAATTTCATGGGATGTGAAAATGCTCATATACAGTTATTACAATATATATTTGTAATTATGCATTTGAAGATAAGATATAGTACTTGTACAAGGTATATTATATAAGCTTTAAAAAAGTTGTAATTAGTCAATACCAGTGATAAAGAAAATTGTATTGGAGATACGTCCTGGAGATGGGAAGTACAATACCTGCACTTTAAAGGAGGGGTTTGGAATATTGGCTGTTTAGAGTGACATTTAAACTGTCATATCTGGGTGCCTCTGCGAAGAGTGATTATGTGTGAATGATGGTGAAAGTGTTTCTTTCTCTTTTGGGTCACCCTCCCTTGGTGTGAGACGGCCGATGTGTTGGGAAAAAAAAATGTTGTATCTGTGCACTTCTGACAAGACAGTGATAGTGTGAATGATGATGGGAGATGGCCAGCATGTTAAAAATAAATATGTAAAATCATTTTATTACAAAGTATTTTTGTTATTACAGAAACTTCATCCACACATTAGTAGCTGGGGATCATTACTAAGGTTGTATGGAAACAGATCTATGCAGACTATGAGAGAGAAAAAAGCTGAGGAACAAGAGATCACATTACTGCAGTCAAATGCCACAGTCAACCAACCAAACACTTCCATCATTAATAAGCTAAAGCAAGAAATGCTTAAGTTGCAGGAAATGAAGGTATATGGTTGAGATTATTTTTCTGGGTTCATTCTTACATCTAGTCCTCACAATTTAATTATTAAGTTGTCTTTTAATTTTACATGCTAATGAGGGTCAAACCAACTCAAGATAAAATACTGTATTGCCAACAAATGTGCAGACATAGGCACAAGTTGCAGAACAAGCTTTCGGTGAGACAACATTTCACTCAGTGTAGAGCTTTGTCAAGTCATGACTTAATGAAGCTTATTCTTCAGCTTGTATCTTTGTCTCCAAATGAACCCACCTGGATAAAATAAAACAAAAGATAAAAATTCCATCACCAAGAGTCTCTTCAGCACCTAGAATGTGTACAGGGGACAAAAAAAAGACAAGTGCGGCATAACACACCTTGAGTCACAAATAGATGTTTGTAACTTGATAAAGTCTGCTGTGTGGATGAAACAATATCATAAAAGGATTGCATTTTGCTAAAGTTTTTTTTTTTTTTTTTTTTTTTTTTAACAAGTCATATAGAAGGGATACAGCTAATTAAAGTACAGGAGGGCCCAGCATATTCACTACCCTCTTTTTGGAGTTCCATGTTTTTGGTGGTTTTCAGTCAAGCCGTTGTTCTTGTTTGGTGCTTTTTCCACTTTTCCATTGTTTTCACACAACAGTTGCATAAGTGAAGGTGACCGCTGCCACATTTTACGGTAAGTATTTTATGTACGGTGTATTTATTTTACTTTTATATCTATTTTTTTATGCCTAGCTATATTAACACTTAATATATCATATTGTAAACATGTTATCAGGCATTTTAGACACATTCGATGTTGAAGAAAAAACTGCTCTTTGCCACCCACCAGCAATTTTTGCTAATTGTTGGGGATAGAAACAATGGCTATAGAAATGGGGCTCTTCTGCATACAGTATTGCTATCTTCTGTTTTAAATATGTTGGATTCTTTCTGTCACCGACAGTATTTATTGTACTTTTATGTTTGGATTAATGAACTAATGTTAGTTTCTCTTTGTTTTCAGAACTCCATCCAACCCATTGGAAAGTTCCTTCCCCCAGAAGATGTTGCTCTTCCATCTGCTTCAGGAATTGATCTGAATAATGTGGACTTGTAAAGGCACTGTATTGACACCATTACAGTGTTCTCGATGATGTCCATCACCAACACTGCATTATACAAGATATTTCGCAGACTTTCAAGTTTCTTGGTAGCTAATCAGGAGGATGAAAACTGTTTTCATGAAATACAGTTTGTCGTAGTTTCATATACATTTTAAAATGATATTTTATTCAGTGTGAACTAGTTTGTCTAACAGAATTATAAGTCAGGTTCATAGCTATTTAGTAAGTGAATGCATTGCATCACTACCTGTAACAGATAACAGATATACTAAGTGAAAAAGGTGTTACTAAGCTGTGATGAAATAACTAACCACAAAGTTAACTGTGATATTCAGAGTGCATGGACTTCATCAATTTTATACCTCCTTTTTATTTTAGCTATACTATTTAAGAACTATTTATTATTGCATAGAATCAGTCTTTCACAAACTATAAATGACATTTCATTTATGATTTAGACTATTGTGAATGGTTACAGGTTTTATTCTTATTAATTTTCCTATTTATATGAAAATAATACAATGCAGTATAAAGAAAATATATTTTAAATATAATACACTGTTGGACACTGATGTAGAATATAATGACCACTATTATATTTAATGAAGATGCTATACTGTATAATTGAAATTCAGCTTTTACAAGCTTTCAATATTTTTAATTCTGCTTTTATCCCTCAAAGGAAGGTTCCTTGATGCTAGTGAGCAGTTCTTGATCCAAGATATTGGATTTGTCTTCCCCTTCCTTGGATCAAACCTGATTGACTCCTGTTTCCCAGGCACTGTATGATTGACTCCTGTTTCCCAGGCACTGTATGATTGACTCCTGTTTCCCAGGCACTGTATGATTGACTCCTGTTTCCCAGGCACTGTATGATTGACTCCTGTTTCCCAGGCACTGTATGATTGACTCCTGTTTCCCAGGCACTGTATGATCCCTGTGGGTTTAGTGTTTCCCCCTAAATATAATAATTATAATAATGATGGTTCTTTTGTAACAAGTAATAGTCTTGCAACAAGTACAGTTATTACATAAGTTTTGTTTGTTAGTTTTTTGATGGAGCAGTTCAATGTTGTATTTGTGCATTTGATTAGAATTTGTAATGGAAAACAATTTCCCCTGTTTTGAAAAAAAAAAATTAGATATTCTCTTTGGAAAATTTTGAATTCTTAGAGGATGCAGTATCAGAATAAAAAATTTCAGTGTAAATTCTCAAAAATGTATTTAACATATTTAGGAGAATTCTAGATAAAGGGTAAATGATTGTAGAGTACAGGCAGAGGCTCTGCTTATTCAGCAGGCTACTGCTGTAAAGTACAGGCAGAGGCTCTGCTTATTGAGCAGGCTACTGCTGTAAAGTACAGGCAGAGGTTCTTATTGAGCAGGCTACTGCTGTAAAGTACAGGCAGAGGTTCTTATTGAGCAGGCTACTGCTGTAAAGTACAGGCAGAGGTTCTTATTGAGCAGGCTACTGCTGTAAAGTACAGGCAGAGGTTCTTATTGAGCAGGCTACTGCTGTAAAGTACAGGCAGAGGTTCTTATTCAGCAGGCTACTGCTGTAAAGTACAGGCAGAGGTTCTTATTGAGCAGGCTACTGCTGTAAAGTACAGGCAGAGGTTCTTATTCAGCAGGCTACTGCTGTAAAGTACAGGCAGAGGTTCTTATTCAGCAGGCTACTGCTGTAAAGTAGAGGCAGAGGTTCTTATTCAGCAGGCTACTGCTGTAAAGTACAGGCAGAGGTTCTTATTCAGCAGGCTACTGCTGTAAAGTACAGGCAGAGGTTCTTATTGAGCAGGCTACTACTGTAAAGTACAGGCAGAGGTTCTTATTGAGCAGGCTACTGCTGTAAAGTACAGGCAGAGGTTCTTATTGAGCAGGCTACTGCTGTAAAGTACAGGCAGAGGTTCTTATTGAGCAGGCTACTGCTGTAAAGTACAGGCAGAGGTTCTTATTGAGCAGGCTACTGCTGTAAAGTACAGGCAGAGGTTCTTATTGAGCAGGCTACTGCTGTAAAGTACAGGCAGAGGTTCTTATTGAGCAGGCTACTGCTGTAAAGTACAGGCAGAGGTTCTTATTGAGCAGGCTACTGCTGTAAAGTACAGGCAGAGGTTCTTATTGAGCAGGCTACTGCTGTAAAGTACAGGCAGAGGTTCTTATTGAGCAGGCTACTGCTGTAAAGTACAGGCAGAGGTTCTTATTCAGCAGGCTACTGCTGTAAAGTACAGGCAGAGGTTCTTATTCAGCAGGCTACTGCTGTAAAGTACAGGCAGAGGTTCTTATTGAGCAGGCTACTGCTGTAAAGTACAGGCAGAGGTTCTTATTCAGCAGGCTACTGCTGTAAAGTACAGGCAGAGGTTCTTATTCAGCAGGCTACTGCTGTAAAGTAGAGGCAGAGGTTCTTATTCAGCAGGCTACTGCTGTAAAGTACAGGCAGAGGTTCTTATTCAGCAGGCTACTGCTGTAAAGTACAGGCAGAGGTTCTTATTGAGCAGGCTACTACTGTAAAGTACAGGCAGAGGTTCTTATTGAGCAGGCTACTGCTGTAAAGTACAGGCAGAGGTTCTTATTGAGCAGGCTACTGCTGTAAAGTACAGGCAGAGGTTCTTATTGAGCAGGCTACTGCTGTAAAGTACAGGCAGAGGTTCTTATTGAGCAGGCTACTGCTGTAAAGTACAGGCATAGGTTCTTATTCAGCAGGCTACTGCTGTAAAGTACAAGCAGAGGTTCTTATTCAGCAGGCTACTGCTGTAAAGTACAGGCAGAGGTTCTTATTGAGCAGGCTACTGCTGTAAAGTACAGGCAGAGGTTCTTATTCAGCAGGCTACTGCTGTAAAGTACAGGAAGAGGTTCTTATTCAGCAGGCTACTGCTGTAAAGTACAGGCAGAGGTTCTTATTCAGCAGGCTACTGCTGTAAAGTACAGGCAGAGGTTCTTATTGAGCAGGTTACTGCTGTAAAGTACAGGCAGAGGTTCTTATTCAGCAGGCTACTGCTGTAAAGTACAGGCAGAGGTTCTTATTGAGCAGGCTACTGCTGTAAAGTACAGGCAGAGGTTCTTATTGAGCAGGCTACTGCTGTAAAGTACAGGCAGAGGTTCTTATTCAGCAGGCTACTGCTGTAAAGTACAGGCAGAGGTTCTTATTCAGCAGGCTACTGCTGTAAAGTACAGGCAGAGGTTCTTATTCAGCAGGCTACTGCTGTAAAGTACAGGCAGAGGTTCTTATTCAGCAGGCTACTGCTGTAAAGTACAGGCAGAGGTTCTTATTCAGCAGGCTACTGCTGTAAAGTACAGGCAGAGGTTCTTATTGAGCAGGCTACTGCTGTAAAGTACAGGCAGAGGTTCTGTAAAGTACAGGCAGAGGTTCTTATTCAGAGCAGCTGTAAAGTACAGGCAGAGGTTCTTATTGAGCAGGCTACTGCTGTAAAGTACAGGCAGAGGTTCTTATTCAGCAGCTGTAAAGTACAGGCAGAGGTTCTTATTGAGCAGGCTGCTGTAAAGTACAGGCAGAGGTTCTTATTGAGCAGGCTACTGCTGTAAAGTACAGGCAGAGGTTCTTATTCAGCAGGCTACTGCTGTAAAGTACAGGCAGAGGTTCTTATTCAGCAGGCTACTGCTGTAAAGTACAGGCAGAGGTTCTTATTCAGCAGGCTACTGCTGTAAAGTACAGGCAGAGGTTCTTATTCAGCAGGCTACTGCTGTAAAGTACAGGCAGAGGTTCTTATTCAGCAGGCTACTGCTGTAAAGTACAGGCAGAGGTTCTTATTGAGCAGGCTACTGCTGTAAAGTACAGGCAGAGGTTCTTATTGAGCAGGCTACTGCTGTAAAGTACAGGCAGAGGTTCTTATTCAGCAGGCTACTGCTGTAAAGTACAGGCAGAGGTTCTTATTGAGCAGGCTACTACTGTAAAGTACAGGCAGAGGTTCTTATTCAGCAGGCTACTGCTGTAAAGTACAGGCAGAGGTTCTTATTGAGCAGGCTACTGCTGTAAAGTACAGGCAGAGGTTCTTATTGAGCAGGCTACTGCTGTAAAGTACAGGCAGAGGTTCTTATTGAGCAGGCTACTGCTGTAAAGTACAGGCAGAGGTTCTTATTGAGCAGGCTACTGCTGTAAAGTACAGGCAGAGGTTCTTATTGAGCAGGCTACTGCTGTAAAGTACAGGCAGAGGTTCTTATTGGGCAGGCTACTGCTGTAAAGTACAGGCAGAGGTTCTTATTGAGCAGGCTACTGCTGTAAAGTACAGGCAGAGGTTCTTATTGAGCAGGCTACTGCTGTAAAGTACAGGCAGAGGTTTTTATTCAGCAGGCTACTGCTGTAAAGTACAGGCAGAGGTTCTTATTCAGCAGGCTACTGCTGTAAAGTACAGGCAGAGGTTCTTATTCAGCAGGCTACTGCTGTAAAGTCATTATCTTTTTATCACTTTTAAATTCATATCAAAGCATGATAACTTTTATAGTATCATAAATTAAGTGAGCAATAGAGCTAGGCCTAAAAAATGCATACAGTACACACATTGCTTACCTTGAAATATTTTTGTCCTTAGCTTATAGAGTGGTGAATATATTTACTGTAGGAAGTCTGAATAAATAAAGAATGGGTATAATTGAAAACTGCTGTCTTAGCAAAATGCTGTAAAGTGGGGCCACCTGTACTGTATATCAGCTTGGTTGTGTATTTAAGTTATTCATTGGTATTCTAAGTACAAACTAGAAATGTCCATTAATGAAAAACTTCATTACCAAGTATCCTTAGTTAAGATACTGTTTGTTAAGCCTTGTTTGTTTTCACATCTTCTGTCCCACGTGTTATCCTAACAATGCCTCTTGGCATTAACACTAAATTTACTACTCATCTTCCTCTACATTAGATGATATAATACATAGGTAATTGCAGCTCTTAACCCGTAAATGGTCCAAACATATATATACGTTTTTTCAACATTTGAAAGTATGTAAAAAAAGTAGATCTTCTTTTTGTTTTTTTACATTTGAAAATGTGTAAAAAAAACTTTGATCTACTTTTTTTTTTTTTTATATTTGAAAATATGTAAAAAAACCGTAGATCTACTTTTGTAGTACTACACGTGTGAACGTAGATCTGCTTGGACCGTTTACGGGTTAAATTGTTTTACTAGAGACAGCTTTCTGATAGTTTTTATGCTTTTTGGCTATATTTTAGGTACAATTTTCATAAATAGTTTAATATACTGCATAGTAATTGCTTGAAGTTAGACTTGTGGATAACTTATACACTAAATTTTCATTTTGATCGCTTAGTGACAATTTATATCCAAGTAAATGGAGCTATCCTCCACTTCTTCACTCCTGAGGCAGTGGAGAGTATTTTTGGCCTGAGTGGGTTTAATAAGCTCCATAAATAATAATAGTAATAATGGATCTAATTGATTAAAAAAATTATAGTGGGTTTTTGGTCAGTATCCTGGAAACAATTTCATAAAATCACTTCGGAATTAATAACTCATTTATACAGTGGACCCCTGCCTTACGAATGCATTGCGTTACCACAATTTTGCCTCGCTTCACGATAAAAAACTCGCCTTACGTGATTCATCCGGGACGTATCCCATGAGTGGCCTCAGCACCAGTGTTTACAAGCCAGCCAGTGAGGTCGCATCTACACATACATTCGGTACATTTCACATTATCCCAGTGTTTTTAGTGTTTGTAACTGCAAAATAAGTCACCATGGACCCCAAGAAAGCTTCTAGTGCCATCCCTGTGGTATAAAGGGCAAGAATTAGGATGGAATTGAAAAAAGAGATTAAGGAAATGTGTGCAAAGTGGGTTGAACTGCAAACCTTTAAGGATGAAAATCACCCTGACACAGCTACTGCAAGCTGTGTTGGCAACCTGTACAATGACAATGTTATGGCCAATTTTAGGAAAGTTTTAAAGGAACGGAAGGTACAGAGTTCTATGGACAGATTTGTTGTGCGACAGAGGTCCAGTGACTCGAGCTGGTCCTAGTGGCATTAAAAGAAGAAGGGAAGTAACCCCAGAAGAGGACTTGCTACCTCAAGTCCTAATGGAAGGGGATTCCCCTTCTAAACAGTAACTTCCACACACTCCCCTCCTCCCATCCCATCAATCATCACCAGATCTTCAATAAAGGTAAGTGTCATGTATCTTTTCTTAGTAGAGTAGTAACTGTGCATGTCTTCTTCAGTTTATGTGTATTAAAATTAATATTTCATGTGGTTAAAATTTTTTTTTTTCATACCTTGATGTGTCAGGAACAGATTAATTTGATTTCCATTATTTCTTATGGGGAAAATTAATTTGGCTAACGATAATTTCGGCTTATGATGAGCTCTCAGGAACGTATTAATATCGTAAGGTGGGGGTCCACTGTACTTCAGTCTTATCATATATTGTACTTTATCAAGTTTGTCTTGTACACATATGGTAACAGTTTTTAATAATGAATTATATTTATAAAATATATATACAGTATATATATAGTATATATGTATATATATATATGTATATATATATATATGTATATATATATATATGTATATATATATATATGTATATATATATATGTATATATATATATGTATATATATGTATATATATAGGTAGTAGGTTGGTAGACAGCAACCACCCAGGGAGGTACTACCGTCCTGCCAAGTGAGTGTAAAACGAAGCCTGTGATTGTTTTACATGATGGTAGGATTGCTGATGTCTTTTGTCTGTCTCATAAATATGCAAGATTACAGGCATGTCTTGCTACTTCTACTTACACTTAGGTCACACTACACATACATGTACACATTTATTTATACACACTCATCTGAGTTTTCTTTGATTTTATCTTAATAGTTCTTGGTCTTATTAATTTTCCTTTTATATCCATGGGGAAGTGGAATAAGAATCTTTCCTCCGTAAGCCATGCGTGTTGTAAAAGTCAACTAAAATGCCGGGAACAATGGGCTAGTAACCCCTTTTCCTGTAAAGATTACTAAAAAGAATAAGAAGAAGAAAATTGTCAAAGTGGGAAGTCTGAATGTGCGTGGATGTTGTGCAGATGATAAGAAAGAGATGATTGTGGATGTTATGAATGAGAAGAAGCTGGATGTCCTGGCTTTAAGTGAAACAAAGCTGAAGGGGGTGGGAGAGTTTCAGTGGAGAGGAATAAATGGGATTAGGTCAGGGGTTTCAAATAGAGTTAGAGCTAAAGAAGGAGTAGCAATAATGTTGAAGGATAAGCTATGGCAGGAAAAGAGGGACTATAAATGTATTAATTCAAGGATTATGTGGAGTAAAATAAAGATTGGATGTGAAAAGTGGGTTATAATAAGCGTGTATGCACCTGGAGAAGAGAGAAGTGTAGAGGAGAGAGAGAGATTTTGGGAAATGTTGAGTGAATGCGTGGGGAGTTTTGAATCAAGTGTGAGAGTAATGGTGGTTGGGGATTTTAATGCTAAAGTGGGTAAAAATGTTATGGAGGGAGTAGTAGGTAAATTTGGGGTGCCAGGGGTAAATGTAAATGGGGAGCCTTTAATTGAGCTATGTGTAGAAAGAAATTTGGTAATAAGTAATACATATTTTATGAAAAAGAGGATAAATAAATATACAAGGTATGATGTAGCACGTAATGAAAGTAGTTTATTAGATTATGTATTGGTGGATAAAAGGTTGATGGGTAGGCTCCAGGATGTACATGTTTATAGAGGGGCAACTGATATATCGGATCATTATTTAGTTGTAGCTACAGTTAGAGTAAGAGGTAGATGGGAAAAGAGGAAGGTGGCAACAACAAGTAAGAGGGAAGTGAAAGTGTATAAACTAAGGGAGGAGGAAGTTCGGGTGAGATATAAGCGACTATTGGCAGAAAGGTGGGCTAGTGCAAAGATGAGTAGTGGGGGGGTTGAAGAGGGTTGGAATAGTTTTAAAAATGCAGTATTAGAATGTGGGGCAGAAGTTTGTGGTTATAGGAGGGTGGGGGCAGGAGGAAAGAGGAGTGATTGGTGGAATGATGAAGTAAAGGGTGTGATAAAAGAGAAAAAGGTAGCTTATGAGAGGTTTTTACAAAGCAGAAGTGTTATAAGAAGAGCAGAGTATATGGAGAGTAAAAGAAAGGTAAAGAGAGTGGTGAGAGAGTGCAAAAGGAGAGCAGATGATAGAGTGGGAGAGGCACTGTCAAGAAATTTTAATGAAAATAAGAAAAAATTTTGGAGTGAGTTAAACAAGTTAAGAAAGCCTAGGGAAAATATGGATTTGTCAGTTAAAAACAGAGTAGGGGAGTTAGTAGATGGGGAGATGGAGGTATTGGGTAGATGGCGAGAATATTTTGAGGAACTTTTAAATGTTAAGGAAGAAACAGAGGCAGTAATTTCATGCACTGGTCAGGGAGGTATACCATCTTTTAGGAGTGAAGAAGAGCAGAATGTAAGTGTGGGGGAGGTACGTGAGGCATTACGTAAAATGAAAGGGGGTAAAGCAGCTGGAACTGATGGGATCATGACAGAAATGTTAAAAGCAGGGGGGGATATAGTGTTGGAGTGGTTGGTACTTTTGTTTAATAAATGTATGAAAGAGGGGAAGGTACCTAGGGATTGGCAGAGAGCATGTATAGTCCCTTTATATAAAGGGAAAGGGGACAAAAGAGACTGTAAAAATTATAGAGGAATAAGCTTACTGAGTATACCAGGAAAAGTGTACGGTAGGGTTATAATTGAAAGAATTAGAGGTAAGACAGAATGTAGGATTGCGGATGAGCAAGGAGGTTTTAGAGTGGGTAGGGGATGTGTAGATCAGGTGTTTACATTGAAGCATATATGTGAACAGTATTTAGATAAAGATAGGGAAGTTTTTATTGCATTTATGGATTTAGAAAAGGCATATGATAGAGTGGATAGAGGAGCAATGTGGCAGATGTTGCAAGTATATGGAATAGGTGGTAAGTTATTAAATGCTGTAAAGAGTTTTTATGAGGATAGTGAGGCTCAGGTTAGGGTGTGTAGAAGAGAGGGAGAATACTTCCCGGTAAAAGTAGGTCTTAGACAGGGATGTGTAATGTCACCATGGTTGTTTAATATATTTATAGATGGGGTTGTAAAGGAAGTAAATGCTAGGGTGTTTGGGAGAGGGGTGGGATTAAATTATGGGGAATCAAATTCAAAATGGGAATTGACACAGTTACTTTTTGCTGATGATACTGTGCTTATGGGAGATTCTAAAGAAAAATTGCAAAGGTTAGTGGATGAGTTTGGGAATGTGTGTAAAGGTAGAAAGTTGAAAGTGAACATAGAAAAGAGTAAGGTGATGAGGGTGTCAAATGATTTAGATAAAGAAAAATTGGATATCAAATTGGGGAGGAGGAGTATGGAAGAAGTGAATGTTTTCAGATACTTGGGAGTTGACGTGTCGGCGGATGGATTTATGAAGGATGAGGTTAATCATAGAATTGATGAGGGAAAAAAGGTGAGTGGTGCGTTGAGGTATATGTGGAGTCAAAAAACGTTATCTATGGAGGCAAAGAAGGGAATGTATGAAAGTATAGTAGTACCAACACTCTTATATGGGTGTGAAGCTTGGGTGGTAAATGCAGCAGCGAGGAGACGGTTGGAGGCAGCGGAGATGTCCTGTTTAAGGGCAATGTGTGGTGTAAATATTATGCAGAAAATTCGGAGTGTGGAAATTAGGAGAAGGTGTGGAGTTAATAAAAGTATTAGTCAGAGGGCAGAAGAGGGGTTGTTGAGGTGGTTTGGTCATTTAGAGAGAATGGATCACAGTAGAATGACATGGAAAGCATATAAATCTATAGGGGAAGGAAGGCGGGGTAGGGGTCGTCCTCGAAAGGGTTGGAGAGAGGGGGTAAAGGAGGTTTTGTGGGTAAGGGGCTTGGACTTCCAGCAAGCGTGCGTGAGCGTGTTAGATAGGAGTGAATGGAGACGAATGGTACTTGGGACCTGACGATCTGTTGGAGTGTGAGCAGGGTAATATTTAGTGAAGGGATTCAGGGAAACCGGTTATTTTCATATAGTCGGACTTGAGTCCTGGAAATGGGAAGTACAATGCCTGCACTTTAAAGGAGGGGTTTGGGATATTGGCAGTTTGGAGGGATATGTTGTGTATCTTTATATGTTTATGCTTCTAGACTGTTGTATTCTGAGCACCTCTGCAAAAACAGTGATAATGTGCGAGTGTGGTGAAAGTGTTGAATGATGATGAAAGTATTTTCTTTTTGGGGATTTTCTTTCTTTTTTGGGTCACCCTGCCTCGGTGGGAGACGGCCGACTTGTTGAAAAAAAAAAAAAAAAAATATACAGTACAGTTGACCCTTGAACAACATGAGTTTGAACTATGCGAGTCTTATGTGCAAATTTTTTCAGTAAATATATAGGAATTTTTTTTTTGAGATTACGACCAAAAAAATTAAATGTCACAAATTCATAAAATATATGTAGATACTAGTCTATTTTATCATTTACTAACTTAAAGTAGGCACAAATTTATTATAACCCTCCCCCTCATGTTGTTCAAGGGTCAACTGGTGGTTAACGCTCTCGCTTCACACGGTGAGGGCCTGGGTTCGATTCCCAGCCAGAGTAGAAACATTGGATGTGTTTCTTTCCACCTGTTGTCTATGTTCCCCATCAGTAAAATGAGTACCTGGGTGTTAGTCGACTGGTGTGGGTCGCATCCTGGGACACTGACCTAAGGAGGCCTGGTCACAGACCGGGCCGCGGGGGCGTTGACCCCCGGAACTCTCTCCAGATAAACCAGATAAACGTGGAGCTTAGCTACTTACTACAGAGATGCTACCAAATACAAAGCTTAGTTAAACATTTAAAATCTAGGTAGTAGGTTGGTAGACAGCAACCGCCCAGGGAGGTACTACCGTCCTGCCAAGTGAGTGTAAAACGAAAGCCTGTAATTGTTTTACATGATGGTAGGATTGCTGGTGTCCTTTTTTTCTGTCTCATAAACATGCAAGATTTCAGGTACGTCTTGCTACTTCTACTTACACTTAGGTCACACTACACATGCATGTACAAGCATATATATGTATATATACACATCCCTCTGGGTTTTCTTCTATTTTCTTTCTAGTTCTTGTTGTTGTTTATTTCCTCTTATCTCCATGGGGAAGTGGAACAGAATTCTTCCTCCGTAAGCCATGCGTGTTGTAAGAGGCGACTAAAATGCCAGGAGCAAGGGGCTAGTAACCCCTTCTCCCGTATAAATTACTAAATTTAAAAAGAGAAACTTTCGTTTTTCTTTTTGGGCCACCCTGCCTTGGTGGGATACGGCCGGTTTGTTGAAAAAAAAAAAAAATATATATATATACAGTATATATATATACACACACACACACACACACACACACACACACACACACATACTTACATACTATATATATTTTTTTTAACACGTTGGCTGTTTCCCACTGAGGCAGGGTGACCCAAAAAGAAAGAAAAAAAACTTTCATCATTCAACACTTTCACCATCACTCATACATAATCACTGTCTTTGCAGAGGCACTCAGATATGATAACTGAGACGTCCCACCAAACTGCTAATATCCCAAACCCCTCCTTTAACCATTAAACTGTACAAACGTAGAGCTACGTTTGCTCGCGTAGTGCCCGGAACATAGATCTACATTTTTTACATTGTTTCTTATGGAGAAAATCAAGGTTGGAGCGCTACGCATGCAAACGTAGATCTATGTTTGGACAGTTTAACCCTTAAATGGTCCAAACGTATATATACGTTTTTTCGACATTTGAATGTAAAAAAATGTACATCATCTTTTTTTTTTTACATTTGAAAATGTGTAAAAAAACTTTTATCTACATTTTTTTTTTGTTATACAGTGGAACCTCAAATATCAAACTTTCTTCAGTCCAGAAGGCTGTCCGAGTGCCGTTACCGAACGAATTTATTCCTATCAGGAATAATGTAAATTAGATTAGTTCATTTCAGACCCTCAAAAATACACTTATAAAAGCACTTACAAAAATGCACTTACATAATTGGTTGAGTTGGGAGCAGTTCGATTTTTGAGGTTCCACTGTATTTGAAAATATGTAAAAAACATAGATCTACTTTTGGAGCACTACGGATTTGAACGTCAATCTATTTGGACCGTTTAAGGGTTAAGGGTTAGAGTGCAGGCATTGTACTTCCTATTTCCAGGACTCGAGTCCAGCTAACTGGTTTCCCTGAATCCCTTCACAAAATATCACCCTGCTCACACTCCAGCAGCTCGTCAGGTCCCAAAAACCATTCGTCTCCATTCACTCCTATCTAACATGCTCACACATGCTTGCTGGAAGTCCAAGCCCCTAACCCACAAAACCTCCTTTATCCCCTCCAACCTTTTCTGGGATGACCCCTCCCCTGCCTTCCTTTCTCTACAGATTTATATGTACTCCAGGTTTCTACTTTGTTCCATTCTCTAAGTGACCAAACTACCTCAACAGCCCCTCTTCAGCCCTCTGACTAATACTCTTAATAACTTCACACTTCATAATTTCCACACTATGAATTCTCTGCATAATA
Organism: Cherax quadricarinatus; assembly: GCF_038502225.1. Taxonomy (NCBI): domain Eukaryota; kingdom Metazoa; phylum Arthropoda; class Malacostraca; order Decapoda; family Parastacidae; genus Cherax; species Cherax quadricarinatus. Next base: position 1,791,662 of record NC_091363.1, read on the forward strand.
TTTACACCACACATTGCCCTTAGACATGACATCTCCACTGCCTCCAGCTGCCTCCTCACTGCAGCATTTACAGCCCATACTTCACACCCATATAAGAGTGTTGGTACCACTGTACTCTCGTACATTCCCTTCTTTGCCTCCATGGATAACATTCTTTGTCTCTACAGATACCTCAATGCACCACTCGCCATTTTTCCTTCATCAGTTCTATGTTTAACCTCATCCTTCACAAACTCATCTGCTGACAAGTCAATATTTGAAAACATTCACTTCTTCCATACACCCCCACTCCAATGTGATATCCAATTTCACTTTATCTAAATCATTTGATACCCTCATCACCTTACTCTTATGTATGTTCACTTTCAACTTTGACACACCCTCCCAAATTCGTCCACCAACCTTTGCAACTTTTCTTTAGAATCTTCCATAAGCACAGTATCATCAGTAAAAAGTAACTGTCAACTTCCATTTTGTATTTGATTCCTCATTATTTAAGTGCACCCCTCTCTCCAACACCCTAGCATTTACTTCTTTTACAACCCCATCTATAAATATGTTAAACACCCATGGTGACATTACACATCCCTAAGACCTACTTTTACTGGGAAGTAATCTCCCTTTCTCCTACACACCCTAACCTGAGCCTCACTATCTTCATAAAAACTCTACTACCTATTCCATACACTTGCAATATCTGCCACATTGCTCCCCTGTCCACTCAATCATAAAACATACAGTCCACTCTGATAGAATGGACTGTATATATATATATATATATATATATATATATATATATATATATATTGTTTAACAGGGATTAATGTTTGGCAAACATCTTTAAAATGTGTTATAATTGCTGTGTTTACATCTTTGAGTAGCTATTATTTGATTCATCCATAACTGAGCTCGTTATCCTCCATTACTGTCGACTGTGGCACACTTGTGACTGCACATGATCACACACCAGACTAAAGCATGGTCATCTCATGGAGGCTTCAAGTATCACTTAGAGTCCACTGTGTCATGTTAGCATTTTGGTATTGTTTTGATAAATTTTCCTGTTCATGAGAGAGCACATAGACTTTATGTACTTAATGTTTCTTCAATGCACTGACAGGTTTGCTTTGTTGACCCTCCTCTTTGAAAGTTTGACTATTAATGTAGACATTCTATCTGACTTTGTAACTGAAGTTGGTTTACTGAAGTTACTGTGACTAAATCCATTCCCTTGCACTTACCTTCAACTTTTGCCTTTTTTCACCAACTATCCCTGCATGGGGGTGGGGTGGGGGGTTGCCTTTATGCTTAAGGGCTCTTGGCCCAAAGAATTAGAGCTACCTTCCCTTTCTCAGATCAGACTTGATTACTGTACCTCCCAATCTGCAGGCACAGTATGCCTGCTACAGATTTAGCATTTCTTCCCACGAATGTAACAACAGTACAGTGGACCCCCGGTTAACGATATTTTTTCACTCCAGAAGTATGTTCAGGTGCCAGTACTGACCGAATTTGTTCCCTTAAGAAATATTGTGAAGTAGATTAGTCCATTTCAGACCCCCAAACATACACGTTCAAACGCACTTACATAAATACACTTACATAATTGGTCACATTCGGAGGTAATCGTTAGGCGGGGGTCCACTGTATTTTGAATGGTGTTGATGGAATATTGTTTTGAAAGATAAGGTACAGCTGTGATGTAGAAGTTCTTCATAAACATGCATACTGCATTTAGAGGAAATTCAGATATTTTGTTATTTAGATAGATAAGCCTAACACTCATAAAAGATATGATATCAAGAGATTATTTGTGTGGAAGGAAATAGTTACCTAATGGCTTTGAATATGCTGGCTATTTCAACACTTCTAATTAGTCATTTCAGCTCATTGTTGCCACTTTTCCTGACTAGTTGTAATCTGCTGTATATAATAACAGGTATCCCATGTTTTATGCTATACTACATACAATCAGGCCATAAGGAAATTATTTCTTCAAGAATCTTCAATAAACTTTGTGACCTGCACTCGTTCCATATGGCACCAGTATATCACATACATATATGAATTACTGGTAGAAATGGGACATTGCACAATTTTGAAACTGCATATGAAGTGAGGGAAAGCTAGTGTATGCCCTCAGTATCTATTAGTGGTAAAACAAGCAATAGTGTCAGTGAAGTACTTTATTTGCACATTGTTTCACCACAAGTGGGCTTTTTCAAGTACGTAACAGATACGAGAAACAGTTGTAAGAGTCAGGTGCATCAATATTTTAAGTTTAAGGTATTGTAGGTGGCCTACTGGCCCATGTTAGGTCTTTATTTTAGGACGATTCATGCTGTTGGGGTTGGTAATGAGAATTGAGCCACCCTGCTTTGGCGGGATGCGGCCAGTGTTTTGAAAGGAAGATTTTAAGCATTTTCATGGAACAATCGTCTGGCCATGTATCACAGCAATTTGTGAGGTGCTACCAACATGAGTTACTGGTGTTATTGGCAAGCTTCTAGCCATTCCTCTGACAGACTAGGTTGCATCTTTTGCAGGGAATATTAACCAACCCCTGCATCCTTGGATCTAGTGTGTGGCTTAGAGGTCCTTGTAAAGTCATGTATTGTCTAGTGGTGACCACTGCAACTTCTGTGTTGGACTTCTGTAGCAGGGGGAATTCTGTGCCAGCTGTAGTCCCTGTCACAAGTATATATCTCTTGATGGTGGTGTTCTGATTTCTGGTATTGTGGTTTGTATATCATGTCTGCTTTCCGTTTCCATAGGAGGATCACATGTCAGAGAAATTGAGATTAGAGAAGCGGTTTTCTATATAGCTTTGTTCATCCTCAGAAATTCATCACTGCTTCTCCATCCTCAGCTTCTTTGATTTGTGATCCTCCATTCAAAGAATAAAGCAGACATACACCACAACACTAGAAATCAGAGTAACACTATTAAGAGATACATACTAGTGACAGGGCCACAGATGAAACAGTATCCCCCATGCTACAGAAGTCCAACATATACCAACAACCAACATATACCCAACATATACCAACAACCAACATATACCCAACATATACCAACAACCAACATATACCCAACATATACCAACAACCAACATATACCAACACATAACCTTCAGGTAAACTCCAGGTATATGCTGCAGTTATCACTAAGCCCATATGTCACTTATTGAGGCCCTCTGTCAGAGAAATGGCTAGAAACTTGCATATCCATCTACAGGAACACAAACCAACCTGCAGAATGGATAAGATCAGTAAAACATGTGTATTACCATAACTCTCATTAACTGGTGTAGGAATAGGCTAGATTACTGTTCATCAACAACAAAGCTTACAAACACCATAAAATAAAACAAAGGTACATAGGTACATTCATTTTGTACGAATTGTTCTAGAATAAAGAAAACTTAACCAGACATTTGCATGATATAAGCTGTTTGTTTCTTTTATGTTTTGTGTACAATACTTGAAACATCCCACCCATTAGTGAAACATTGTACTGATATAGAGCTCTACTGCAGCTGTGCCTTTTTTTTTTTTTTCAGTATATCGTATTGCCTGTTGCTTGTGTATATTCCATTATGGTGTGAGCCAAAAGTTGGCCTCTCAGGACCACAACTCTTGTCATCTATTGCACATCCTGTTTAAGAAGGTACCCTGATGCTGATGATAAGCTCTTGATCCATGAAAATGGTGTTGCTTTCACTTTCCTTGGATAGAAGCTGATAATCGTTCCACAGGCTCTTTGTGATCTGTGTGGGTTTAGTGCTTCCCCATCAGTGTAATAATAAAGTAAGCTTTTACATACCAGATGCCAGATCAATCAGGGTGTGATGGATGTGTGAGGCAGCAACAGCCTGGTTGACCAGGCAAATGCCAGATTATTATTATTATTATAATCACCAGACAAGCCTGGCCCACAGATGGGCTCTGGGAGTAGAAAAACTTGCAGAAATATTAGATGCCCCGCTGTATAGCCCTTGTGGCTTAGCGCTTCTTTTTGATTATAATAATAATAATTAGATGCCCTATTTGTACTACAATAGACCCAAAATTGTGCAAAATGTTAGACTGATACTATGAATATAGGAACATGGAGATATGGATTGCATCCTCCACTTTCTTGTTGAAACAGCAGCATCATATCAAATAATCCAACATGCAAGAACTTGCAGAATGCATCCTTCATGCAACCTTCAAGGGGAGGGGGGGCCCCTGATTCTGGCAAAGAGCTACTGATCCAAGGAATTGGAACTATCCTTCAATTAAACATGATTACCTCCTATTTCCAATCTGCTTTATAACTTTGTGGGTTTGCACACTTTGATGCTTCCCACAAATATAATGATTATCCCTTTTGAAAGGTGGGGAAGTAGAGTTCTGGAGCTTAATCTTAATTACTTTGTAAGTGTAATGATATTGGCAGTTTGGAGGGATATGTTGTGTATCTTTATATGTGTATGCTTCTAGACTGTTGTATTCTGAGCACCTCTGCAAAAACAGTGATAATGTGTGAGTGTGGTGAAAGTGTTGAATGATGATGAAAGTATTTTCTTTTTGGGGATTTTCTTTCTTTTTTGGGTCACCCTGCCTCGGTGGGAGACGACCGACTTGTTGAAAAAAAAAAAAAAAAAAGTGTAATGATTTTTGTTTTGTTTATCATTACAATACCAGCTACAAACATCTATCTACCTAGTGAGGACTCCCAGGATAGCCCAAAGTCAACTGACTTTGGGCTATCCTGACTCTAGTAATACAGAATTTTAAATACTATTGTTCTTGTTTTAAATATTGTTCTTGAATATTTTGACTAATAAATTATTATTATAATCAAAAAGAAGCGCTAAGCCACAAGGACTATACAGTTGACTAATAAAGAGTATGAATTCATGGGTTTCTTTACACGTTTCCATTATCTGCTGATATTAATAGAAACCTGTGAATGGATTCAATTATCCAACACTTATTCTTATCCAAATCTTTCTTATTCTAGTCTTTTTTTTCGATGTATTACTCTGATTACTGTTATATTACATATAGTCTTTGAAACAAACTCACAATGAGCCTATATGTGAAACAAAATTTGTTATGCAGATGTAGTTTTGTATTACTCGGTGTTAATAATTTCCCAGGACCTCGAGGAAGATCAACCCTCACCTAATTTATAGGTACAATTACTTTGTAGTGTTACAAGAAACACGTGTTAAAAGGTACATATTGCATAAAATAGAAAAGACAAACTCTTTTTGTGTCATATCAACATATTACCAAAAGCACATACTGTAAAAAAAAAAAAAAATACCACGGGTGGGGATAGAACCCGCAATCAGAGTCTCAACACTCCAGACCGACGCATGAGTCAAGCACACACTGTAATTTAAATTTAGAAGGGAATTTAATGCAATATTTGTATTATTTTCTGATTCTAAAGTTCCTTAATGTTTCGTATCTGCCAAAATACTAATCTACAGTACATGAAAATGTACTGAAAGTCAGAGTGGTGTTAATTAAGCTGGGTGTTTGCCTGAGCAATATTAGTACCATGTATAAAGCTCCAGTCAGTGATTGCAAGTGATTGCCGCCAAGTCAACATATTGTACTATTTTAAGATATTTCTTAAAAAATTGCAAATAAATCTTTTTAGTCTTTCATTTAATCCTGTGGTGTGAATATGATTGGAGTTGAATGTTTGTATATATCTGTATGACCCTTGTGGGTTTAGCACTTTTGATAGATTACATATTCTATAGGAATCAAGGACATGCCATTACCTCCAGACAATGACACACAAAAAATAGCAAATTGAAAGATTTAACGGACACAATGCAATAATATGTAAGAATGAAATATCTTAAAATTTATCAACGTATCAGTGGCAGACAGAAGGAAGATAACTGCACACAGCTACAGTATCTAACCCCTCAAGGAAGGTTCCTTGATGTTGGTGAGGGGCTCTTGATTTAGGGAATTGGATCTGTGCTCCAGTTCCCCGAATTAAGCCTGAATGCCTTCCACATGCCCCCCCCCATAATAATAATTAGGGAATTGGATCTGTGCTCCAGTTTCCCAAATTAAGCCTGAATGCCTTCCACATCCCCCCTCCCCCTGCTGTATAGCCCTTGTGGCTTAGCGCTTCTTTTTGATTATAATAATAATAATAATAATCCCCCCCCCAGGTGCTGTATAATCCTCTGGGTTTAGCGCTTCCCCCTTGATTATAATAATAATAATAATACAGTATCTAAATATCTGCTACAGTAGTGTATCAAACATCTGCTTTAATATGCCAATACTTGCTACATTATCTAAATACCTGCTACAGTATATCAAACACCTGTTACAATATGCTAACACCTGCTAAAGGGTGCATGTACTTACCTATTTGTGGTTGCAGGGGTTGGGTTGCAGCTCCAGGCCCTGCCTCTTTGCTGGTCACTACTAAGAATATGTGTAAGTTTAATACTATTTGGTACTTGTATAAAAATACATATCACCAACAGTTTAGTTGATCAGGGAGAGAGAGATGAGACTGATAGAAGGACCGAGTACACCAATGATTATAGTGAACAGTGACACTCGCACATTACCAGTGACTAGTGAACAATGACACTAACAGTGACACATTACCAGGGTTTATAGTGAACAGTGACACTAATAATTACCAGCGATTATTGTGAACAGTGACACTGTAACTCATTACTAGTGATTATAATGAACAGTGACACATTACACGAGTGGTAACTAGGCTAGTAGATTCCTTCCTATGTGCTTCTACTCTCTTAAGAGGCACAATAAACCAGCCACTTCGGTGGCAAAATCTAAATCTCTTAATTATTATTATTATTATAATCAAAAAGAAGTGCTAAGCCACAAGGGCTATACAGTGCTGCGCAGCGCTGTATAGCCCTTGTGGCTTAGCACTTCTTTTTGATTATAATATACAGCACTGCAGGGTAGGGAAGGAAGCGAGGGTATTGGGCGGCAGGGACGATCAGGAGGTTACAGAAAACAACGGGGCAGGGGATAGTACGGGGGTAGAGGGTAGCAAGAGATTGAAGTAGAAAGGGCTGAAGGTATCATCAGAGTTTGTGAAGTAAGTCAGTTGTTGTCAAAAAGTCAATGAGAGAGTCCGGATGAAAGGTGGGTTCATCAGCGAGAAGGGAAGGTAAAGAGAGAGCGGCGGAAAGACGACGTTGGAGGTAAATTCTGCGTGCTCATTGATAAAGTGGGCAGTCCAACAGAATGTGGCTAACCGATACAGGAACCTGACACGTCTCTCAGAGAGGAACAGGGCGCCTCTCCATGAGATACCCATGAGTAAGACGAGTGTGGCCAATACGAAGACGGGAGTGGTCTCCCAACCTCGACACTGATGACAAGAAGACGGCCAGTAACCTATACTCGGTTTAATAGATTGAAGTTTGTTACCGAGTAGAGTAGACCAACGTTGTTGCCAATGGGTGTGAAGGTGGGTAGCTATTGCAGCAAAATAGTCCGTAAATGGAACACCTCTTTATGAAACTGGTAGGTCATGTACTGCTGACCGCGCAGCAGTGTCTGGCTGTTCATTGCTCTGTACATCAACATGACCAGGGACCCAACAAAAAACAATATCTTTATGCTTGGTAGAGATGCGGCGTAGCCAAAGTTGGATACGGAGGACTAAGGGGTGAGGTGTATCAAATTTCTGTATAGCCTGTAAAGCACTAAGGGAGTCTGAGACAACCACAAATGATGACACAGGCATAGATGCAATACAGATAAGTGCTGCAAGAATGGCATACAATTCAGCAGTAAAGATACTAGCCGAAGATAGTAAATGCCCTCGTACGACGCTGTCCAGAAACATTGCTGCGAATCCTACGCCATCTGTGTACACAGCGATGGCATGAGAATGAGAGTGGAAGTGGTCAAGAAAAAGAGCGGGAAGCTACCGTAGACAGTTGGGCTTTCAAGCAAGGGAGTGAGCAAGAACAGACTCGAACAGCTGGAACTTCCCAGGGGGGTAGAGAAAAGTGAGATGCTACATGAACATAGAAAGGTGGAAATTGAAGAGAAGACAAGAGCGAATGTAGGCGAAGAGAGAAGGAACGGAGCAAACAGGGGCGGCGAACAAATAATGTCTACTAATATCGGTGACCATTCTATAAATGGAAGGATTGCGGAGATCATGAGAGCGTACATAGTAGGGAAGGCAATGGGCATCACGGCGATCGGATAAGGATGGAACGTTCGCTTCTGCATAGAGGCTCTCAACAGTTAGTTACCATTTTGTCCTAGGCACATGTCGATTAGACACTAGGCCTGTTGTATATGAGTACGTGTGTGTGTGTGTGTGTGTGTATGTGTATGTGTATGTGTGTGTGTGTACTCACCTATTTGTGTGTTTATCAAACCTCGTGTCATTTTCTAGTACTCACCCCCTCCCTGGAACATCCTGTCTTTGTCCACCTTGTCTATTCCATTTGTACTCACCTATTTGTGGTTGCAGGGGTCGAGTCCTAGCTCCTGGCCCCGCCTCTTCACCGGTTGCTACTAGGCCCTCTCTCTCCCCGCTCCATGAACTTTATCAAACCTCGTTTTAAAACTGTGTATGGTTCCTGCCTCCACTACGTCATTTTCTAGGCTATTCCACTGCCTTACAACTCTATGACTGAAGAAATACTTCCTACTATCTCTCTGACTCATTTGTGTCTTCAACTTCCAATTGTGGCCTCTTGTTTCTGTGTCCCCTCCCTGGAACATCCTGTCTTTGTCCACCTTGTCTATTCCACGCAGTATTTTATATGTCGTTATCATGTCTCCCCTGACCCTCCTGTCCTCCAGTGTCGTCAGGCCGATTTCCCTTAATCTTTCTTCATAGGACATTCCCCTTAGCTCTGGAACTAACCTTGTCGCAAACCTTTGTACTTTCTCTAGTTTCTTGATGTGCTTTATCAAGTGCGGGTTCCAAACAGGTGCTGCATACTCCAGTATGGGCCTGACATACACGGTGTACAGTGTCTTGAATGATTCCTTACTAAGGTATCGGAATGCTGTTCTCAGGTTTGCCAGGCGCCCATATGCTGCAGCAGTTATCTGATTGATGTGTGCTTCCGGAGACATGCTCGTGTGTGTGTGTGTGTGTACTCACCTAACTGTAAACACCTAATTGTGGTTGCAGGAGTCAATCATAGCTCCTGGCCCCGCCTCCTCACTGGTCGCTACTAGGTACACTCTCTCCCAGTTCTATAGTGTGTGTGTGTGTGTGTGTGTGTGTGTGTGTGACTCAACAATCAACATTTGCACCAATAACTCACTACAGTTGTGACCGGGTGTGGAAGTGTGAATTGCTCATTACACTATAATTTGTTCATGATTGTAGCCATGTATAAACGTAAGTAACCATTCTTACAGGATTCATTACCTTTGTACCTAGTTCAGCTATCAAACTTTGGAGCCCAGTCCCTGGACCCATTATGTACCTCTGTAATCTGTAAATACCTTTGTAACTTGTCATAATTGTGACTAGACCTACCTGGAGTTCATTACCTTTGTAAATTGTGAGTTCATTACCTTTGTAAATTATGAGTTCATTACCTCTGTAACTTGCTCAGCTATCAAAACTTTGGGGTCCAGTCCCTGGACCAATTATGTACCTCTGTAATCTTTTGACTACCGCCCACAGGATGGGTATGGGGTGCATAATAAACATTAAACTAACTAAACTCAACAGGGAAAGAGCGAAAAGCACCAAGCCATAAACGTAATCCTTGGTGATGAATAGGGTTGAGGCTAGATAGAGTAGCGGGAGAGGCAGCTGAATAGATCTGGTCACCATAGTCAAGTTTCGATAAAATGAGGGTGGAATGTAGGCGAAGGAGAGTTCGACGATCAGCTCCCCATGAAAGATGAGCAAGGGTTTTAAGAAGGTTCAGCCGGCTGTGAATCTCTTAAGAGGAAACATGAAAGGCGAACTTAGAATAAGAGAGAGATGGTGGAAGGCAGGACTACTTTAGGTTAGGTGTTGATGTAGTAGGCTGGTGTTGCAACCCCAGGAGTGGAGTGTGCAAAAGTTCACGAATCGGACACATGTGCAACACTGGAAACATATCGACTGCTCGGCAGGCTTCTCCAGTTGAAACAGACAGCAGAAGTAGTGGAGAGGTACATACGAAGTGGTCAGTTCCTCAGCTTTCAAGACCCCTGAACAGACCCCTGGCTGTCTTAAGAAGGCACTGGACAGGCACCTAGAGGCAGTACCTGACCAGCCGGGCTGCGTGTCGTACGTCGGGTTGCTTGCGGCCAGTAGTAACAGTCTTGTTGATCAGACCCTGATCCACCACAAGGCCTGGTCTCAGACCAAGACGCGGTGGCGTTGGCCCCGAAACCCTCTCCAGGTATTAGCTGCTGCTACTACTACTACTACTCCCCTCAAGGAAGGTTCCTTGATGTTGGTGAGGGGCTCTTGATTTAGGGAATTGGAACTGTGTTCCAGTTCCCCGAATTAAGCCTGAATGTCTTCCACATCCCTCCCCCCAGGCGCTGTATAATCCTCCGGGTTTAGCCCTTCCCCTTTGATTATACTACTACTATTTACCTGGAGAGAGTTTCGGGGGTCAAC
>NC_091363.1:1807281-1837281 GCF_038502225.1 Cherax quadricarinatus
GTAATGATTTAGGAATAATAATAAGTTAATTACCAGTTATGACATGAAGCTTCACACACAACCTGACATATATTTACCGTTCTTCTGTACACTGTGTATGTATATAGTGTTTATGTGTAGTAATAACTATTACCTGGAGTTTACCTGGAGAGAGTTCCGGGGGTCAACGCCCCCGCGGCCCGGTCTGTGACCAGGCCTCCTGGTGGATCAGAGCCTGATCAACCAGGCTGTTGCTGCTGGCTGCACGCAAACCAAAGTACGAGCCACAGCCCGGCTGATCAGAAACTGACTTGAGGTACTTGTCCAGTGCCAGCTTGAAGACTGCCAGGGGACTGTTGGTAATCCCCCTTATGTGTGCTGGGAGGCAGTTAAATAGTCTCGGGCCCCTGACACTTATTGTATGGTCTCTTAACGTGCTAGTGACACCCCTGCTTTTCATTGGGGGGATGGTGCATCGTCTGCCAAGTCTTTTGCTTTTGTAGTGAGTGATTTTCGTGTGCAAGTTCGGTACTAGTCCCTCTAGGATTTTCCAGGTGTATATAATCATGCATCTCTCCCTCCTGCGTTCCAGGGAATACAGGTTTAGGAACCTCAAGCGCTCCCAGTAATTGAGGTGTTTTATCTCCGTTATGCGCGCCGTGAAAGTTCTCTGTACATTTTCTAGGTCAGCAATTTCACCTGCCTTGAAAGGTGCTGTTAGTGTGCAGCAATATTCCAGCCTAGATAGAACAAGTGACCTGAAGAGTGTCATCATGGGCTTGGCCTCCCTAGTTTTGAAGGTTCTCATTATCCATCCTGTCATTTTTCTAGCAGATGCGATTGATACAATGTTATGGTCCTTGAAGGTGAGATCCTCCGACATGATCACTCCCAGGTCTTTGACGTTGGTGTTTCGCTCTATTTTGTGGCCAGAATTTGTTTTGTACTCTGATGAAGATTTAATTTCCTCATGTTTACCATATCTGAGTAATTGAAATTTCTCATCGTTGAACTTCATATTGTTTTCTGCAGCCCACTGAAAGATTTGGTTGATGTCCGCCTGGAGCCTTGCAGTGTCTGCAATGGAAGACACTGTCATGCAGATTCGGGTGTCATCTGCAAAGGAAGACACGGTGCTGTGGCTGACATCCTTGTCTATGTCGGATATGAGGATGAGGAACAAGATGGGAGCGAGTACTGTGCCTTGTGGAACAGAGCTTTTTACCGAGCTGCCTCGGACTTTACTCTGTTGACGACTACTCTCTGTGTTCTGTTAGTGAGGAAATTATAGATCCATCGACCGACTTTTCCTGTTATTCCTTTAGCACGCATTTTGTGCGCTATTACGCCATGGTCACACTTGTCGAAGGCTTTTGCAAAGTCTGTATATATTACATCTGCATTCTTTTTGTCTTCTAGTGCATTTAGGACCTTGTCGTAGTGATCCAATAGTTGAGACAGACAGGAGCGACCTGTTCTAAACCCATGTTGCCCTGGGTTGTGTAACTGATGGGTTTCTAGATGCGTGGTGATCTTGCTTCTTAGGACCCTTTCAAAGATTTTTATGATATGGGATGTTAGTGCTATTGGTCTGTAGTTCTTTGCTGTTGCTTTACTGCCCCCTTTGTGGAGTGGGGCTATGTCTGTTGTTTTTAGTAACTGTGGGACGACCCCCGTGTCCATGCTCCCTCTCCATAGGATGGAAAAGGCTCGTGATAGGGGTTTCTTTCAGTTCTTGATGAACACAGAGTATGTATGTATATAGTGTTTATGTGTAGTAATAACTATGTATGTATATAGTGTTTATGTGTAGTAATAACTATGTATGTATATAGTGTTTATGTGTAGTAATAACTATGTATGTATATAGTGTTATGTGTAGTAATAACTATGTATGTATATAGTGTTTATGTGTAGTAATAACTATGTTTCTTGAAAACACTTATAACTTTAATATTTTACAACAAAACTAATATAAGACATCAACACACAAGAGAAATAGTTATGTATTACAACTGTTGTCAGTCTGTTATAGTTGAGCCAAGTTATGTTTGTGTAGCTACAAGAGTGAGGAAGATGTAACTACAAGAGTGAGGAAGATGTAACTACAAGAGTGAGGAAGATGTAACTACAAGAGTGAGGAAGATGTAACTACAAGAGTGAGGAAGATGTAACTACAAGAGTGAGGAAGATGTAACTACAAGAGTGAGGAAGATGTAACTACAAGAGTGAGGAAGATGTAACTACAAGAGTGAGGAAGATGTAACTACAAGAGTGAGGAAGATGTAACTACAAGAGTGAGGAAGATGTAACTACAAGAGTGAGGAAGATGTAACTACAAGAGTGAGGAAGATGTAACTACAAGAGTGAGGAAGATGTAACTACAAGAGTGAGGAAGATGTAACTACAAGAGTGAGGAAGATGCAACTACAAGAGTGAGGAAGATGTAACTACAAGAGTGAGGAAGATGTAACTACAAGAGTGAGGAAGATGTAACTACAAGAGTGAGGAAGATGTAACTACAAGAGTGAGGAAGATGTAACTACAAGAGTGAGGAAGATGTAACTACAAGAGTGAGGAAGATGTAACTACAAGAGTGAGGAAGATGTAACTACAAGAGTGAGGAAGATGTAACTACAAGAGTGAGGAAGATGTAACTACAAGAGTGAGGAAGATGTAACTACAAGAGTGAGGAAGATGTAACTACAAGAGTGAGGAAGATGCAACTACAAGAGTGAGGAAGATGTAACTACAAGAGTGAGGAAGATGTAACTACAAGAGTGAGGAAGATGTAACTACAAGAGTGAGGAAGATGCAACTACAAGAGTGAGGAAGATGTCACTACAAGAGTGAGGAAGATGTAACTACAAGAGTGAGGAAGATGCAACTACAAGAGTGAGGAAGATGTAACTACAAGAGTGAGGAAGATGTAACTACAAGAGTGAGGAAGATGCAACTACAAGAGTGAGGAAGATGTAACTACAAGAGTGAGGAAGATGTAACTACAAGAGTGAGGAAGATGTAACTACAAGAGTGAGGAAGATGCAACTACAAGAGTGAGGAAGATGTCACTACAAGAGTGAGGAAGATGTAACTACAAGAGTGAGGAAGATGTAACTACAAGAGTGAGGAAGATGTAACTACAAGAGTGAGGAAGATGCAACTACAAGAGTGAGGAAGATGTAACTACAAGAGTGAGGAAGATGTAACTACAAGAGTGAGGAAGATGTCACTACAAGAGTGAGGAAGATGCAACTACAAGAGTGAGGAAGATGTCACTACAAGAGTGAGGAAGATGTAACTACAAGAGTGAGGAAGATGTCACTACAAGAGTGAGGAAGATGTCACTACAAGAGTGAGGAAGATGCAACTACAAGAGTGAGGAAGATGTCACTACAAGAGTGAGGAAGATGTAACTACAAGAGTGAGGAAGATGTCACAAGAGTGAGGAAGATGTCACTACAAGAGTGAGGAAGATGCAACTACAAGAGTGAGGAAGATGTCACTACAAGAGTGAGGAAGATGTCACAAGAGTGAGGAAGATGTCACTACAAGAGTGAGGAAGATGTCACTACAAGAGTGAGGAAGATGTAACTACAAGAGTGAGGAAGATGTAACTACAAGAGTGAGGAAGATGTAACTACAAGAGTGAGGAAGATGTAACTACAAGAGTGAGGAAGATGTAACTACAAGAGTGAGGAAGATGTAACTACAAGAGTGAGGAAGATGTAACTACAAGAGTGAGGAAGATGTAACTACAAGAGTGAGGAAGATGTAACTACAAGAGTGAGGAAGATGTAACTACAAGAGTGAGGAAGATGTCACAAGAGTGAGGAAGATGTCACTACAAGAGTGAGGAAGATGTCACTACAAGAGTGTGGAAGATGTCACAAGAGTGAGGAAGATGTCACTACAAGAGTGAGGAAGATGTCACTACAAGAGTGAGGAAGATGTCACAAGAGTGAGGAAGATGTCACTACAAGAGTGAGGAAGATGTCACAAGAGTGAGGAAGATGTCACAAGAGTGAGGAAGATGTCACTACAAGAGTGAGGAAGATGCAACTACAAGAGTGAGGAAGATGTAACTACAAGAGTGAGGAAGATGTCACAAGAGTGAGGAAGATGTCACTACAAGAGTGAGGAAGATGTCACTACAAGAGTGAGGAAGATGTAACTACAAGAGTGAGGAAGATGTAACTACAAGAGTGAGGAAGATGTAACTACAAGAGTGAGGAAGATGTAACTACAAGAGTGAGGAAGATGTAACTACAAGAGTGAGGAAGATGTAACTACAAGAGTGAGGAAGATGTAACTACAAGAGTGAGGAAGATGTAACTACAAGAGTGAGGAAGATGTAACTACAAGAGTGAGGAAGATGTAACTACAAGAGTGAGGAAGATGTAACTACAAGAGTGAGGAAGATGTAACTACAAGAGTGAGGAAGATGTCACAAGAGTGAGGAAGATGTCACTACAAGAGTGAGGAAGATGTCACTACAAGAGTGTGGAAGATGTAACTACAAGAGTGAGGAAGATGTAACTACAAGAGTGAGGAAGATGCAACTACAAGAGTGAGGAAGATGTAACTACAAGAGTGAGGAAGATGCAACTACAAGAGTGAGGAAGATGTCACAAGAGTGAGGAAGATGTCACTACAAGAGTGAGGAAGATGTCACTACAAGAGTGAGGAAGATGTCACTACAAGAGTGTGGAAGATGTAACTACAAGTGAGGAAGATGTAACTACAAGAGTGAGGAAGATGCAACTACAAGAGTGAGGAAGATGTCACAAGAGTGAGGAAGATGTCACTACAAGAGTGAGGAAGATGTCACTACAAGAGTGAGGAAGATGTCACAAGAGTGAGGAAGATGTCACTACAAGAGTGAGGAAGATGTCACTACAAGAGTGAGGAAGATGTCACTACAAGAGTGAGGAAGATGTCACTACAAGAGTGAGGAAGATGTAACTACAAGAGTGAGGAAGATGTCACTACAAGAGTGAGGAAGATGTCACTACAAGAGTGAGGAAGATGTAACTACAAGAGTGAGGAAGATGTAACTACAAGAGTGAGGAAGATGTCACTACAAGAGTGAGGAAGATGTAACTACAAGAGTGAGGAAGATGTAACTACAAGAGTGAGGAAGATGTCACAAGAGTGAGGAAGATGTCACTACAAGAGTGAGGAAGATGTCACTACAAGAGTGAGGAAGATGTCACTACAAGAGTGAGGAAGATGTCACTACAAGAGTGAGGAAGATGTAACTACAAGAGTGAGGAAGATGTAACTACAAGAGTGAGGAAGATGTAACTACAAGAGTGAGGAAGATGTCACAAGAGTGAGGAAGATGTCACTACAAGAGTGAGGAAGATGTCACTACAAGAGTGAGGAAGATGTCACTACAAGAGTGAGGAAGATGTCACTACAAGAGTGAGGAAGATGTCACTACAAGAGTGAGGAAGATGTAACTACAAGAGTGAGGAAGATGTAACTACAAGAGTGAGGAAGATGTCACAAGAGTGAGGAAGATGTCACAAGAGTGAGGAAGATGTCACAAGAGTGAGGAAGATGTCACTACAAGAGTGAGGAAGATGTCACTACAAGAGTGAGGAAGATGTCACAAGAGTGAGGAAGATTTCACTACAAGAGTGAGGAAGATGTAACTACAAGAGTGAGGAAGATGTAACTACAAGAGTGAGGAAGATGTAACTACAAGAGTGAGGAAGATGTCACAAGAGTGAGGAAGATGTCACTACAAGAGTGAGGAAGATGTCACTACAAGAGTGTGGAAGATGTAACTACAAGAGTGAGGAAGATGTCACTACAAGAGTGAGGAAGATGTCACTACAAGAGTGAGGAAGATGTCACTACAAGAGTGAGGAAGATGTCACTACAAGAGTGAGGAAGATGTCACTACAAGAGTGAGGAAGATGTCACTACAAGAGTGAGGAAGATGTCACTACAAGAGTGAGGAAGATGTCACTACAAGAGATAGGAAGATGTCACTACAAGAGTGAGGAAGATGTAACTACAAGAGTGAGGAAGATGTCACTACAAGAGTGAGGAAGATGTCACTACAACGTGCCGGTTCTCTGAACTATTCATCTATAATATACGGTATATGTGCCTCAGTGTATATATACAAAGAGATATGTCTCTCATTGTATATAAGCTGAGAGACGTTTCTCATTGTATATACACAGATGTTTGACTGTGTATATAAACCCTTAGTTTACATTAATCACTGTTTTATGTATTAAAGTATTCTTAACCGGTGTTGTAGTAGATAGACTTTAAACCCCCATTAACCAACCATGGAGACAAACACGAGAGGTTGTGTATATTCATACATCCAAGTGACCTCCAGCTTGAGTTAAGAGGCCAAAATATACGAACCTCTCACTCTCCTCAGCCCTAGACGTTGTTATTAACCTCTATAATAATAATAATAATAATAATAATAATAATAATAATAATAATAATAATCTTTATTACTACAAGTACATGATACAACTTAAACAGACCATAGCTGACATGAATGACATACTACTATGTAGAAGGTCAATTTTGTTCCCAGGATGCGACTCTGTTCCACAAGGCACAGTACTCGCTCCCATCTTGTTCCTCATCCTCATATCCGACATAGACAAGGATGTCAGCCACAGCACCGTGTCTTCCTTTGCAGATGACACCAGAATCTGCATGACAGTGTCTTCCATTGCAGACACTGCAAGGCTCCAGGCGGACATCAACCAAATCTTTCAGTGGGCTGCAGAAAACAATATGAAGTTCAACGATGAGAAATTTCAATTACTCAGATATGGTAAACATGAGGAAATTAAATCTTCATCAGAGTACAAAACAAATTCTGGCCACAAAATAGAGCGAAACACCAACGTCAAAGACCTGGGAGTGATCATGTCGGAGGATCTCACCTTCAAGGACCATAACATTGTATCAATCGCATCTTCTAGAAAAATGACAGGATGGATAATGAGAACCTTCAAAACTAGGGAGGCCAAGCCCATGATGACACTCTTCAGGTCACTTGTTCTATCTAGGCTGGAATATTGCTGCACACTAACAGCACCTTTCAAGGCAGGTGAAATTGCCGACCTAGAAAATGTACAGAGAACTTTCACGGCGCGCATAACGGAGATAAAACACCTCAATTACTGGGAGTGCTTGAGGTTCCTAAACCTGTATTCCCTGGAACGCAGGAGGGAGAGATACATGATTATATACACCTGGAAAATCCTAGAGGGACTAGTACCGAACTTGCACACGAAAATCACTCACTACGAAAGCAAAAGACTTGGCAGACGATGCACCATCCCCCCAATGAAAAGCAGGGGTGTCACTAGCACGTTAAGAGACCATACAATAAGTGTCAGGGGCCCGAGACTGTTTAACTGCCTCCCAGCACACATAAGGGGGATTACCAACAGACCCCTGGCAGTCTTCAAGCTGGCACTGGACAAGCACCTAAAGTCAGTTCCTGATCAGCCGGGCTGTGGCTCGTACTTTGGTTTGCGTGCAGCCAGCAGCAACAGCCTGGTTGATCAGGCTCTGATCCACCAGGAGGCCTGGTCACAGACCGGGCCGCGGGGGCGTTGACCCCCGGAACTCTCTCCAGGTAAACTCCAGGTAAACACACCAGTCCACTAACACCCAGGTACCTATTTTACTGCTAGATGAAAATGGACAGCAGGTGTCTTAAGGAAACACGTTCTAATCTTTCCACTCGTACCGGAGGTCGAACCACGGACCTCAGTGTGTGAGCTGAGTCAAACGGATTATTTCTGAGATGCCCAGAATGATTTTCGTGGAGTCATGACAACCAAGACCCTCCACTCCGCCCTCACAGGTCAAGATTATTGTTGCTCAGAGAGCCAAGACAGAAAAGTCCGTCTCAAAAGCCAGAAGTGAGGTTTATGTGTATTACGAGATAATAAAAGAAGAAGAATTAAATATGTTTTTCTTTCCCCCCATAGATGGCGTGACTAACACCTGTCAACACATGCATACTGTTGTGAGTGAAGGCAGACCACTGCTGAACACCTGAGGGAAGCTCTAAACCCGTGCTGAATGGAAGAGATGGGGGGAGGGAGAGCAATAGGATTTGATCCTAAGATTCTCCAGTGACTGTGGTAAGGAAACCTTCACTGGCATGAAGGTTCCTACCTTCTAGAAAGGTTCCTACCTTCTAGGAAGGTTCCTACCTTCTAGAAAGGTTCCTACCTTCTAGAAAGGTTCCTACCTTCTAGGAAGGTTCCTACCTTCTAGGAAGGTTCCTACCTTCTAGGAAGGTTCCTACCTTCTAGGAAGGTTCCTACCTTCTAGGAAGGTTCCTACCTTCTAGGAAGGTTCCTACCTTCTAGAAAGGTTCCTACCTTCTAGGAAGGTTCCTACCTTCTAGGAAGGTTCCTACCTTCTAGGAAGGTTCCTACCTTCTAGGAAGGTTCCTACCTTCTAGAAAGGTTCCTACCTTCTAGAAAGGTTCCTACCTTCTAGGAAGGTTCCTACCTTCTAGGAAGGTTCCTACCTTCTAGAAAGGTTCCTACCTTCTAGAAAGGTTCCTACCTTCTAGAAAGGTTCCTACCTTCTAGAAAGGTTCCTACCTTCTAGAAAGGTTCCTACCTTCAAGGTAGACTACTCTACAACAGAGGGTAAAAGTAATACGTACAATGGTATGTGAGGTTGTTTATCTGAGTGTTAACTCTGGTGAGGTTGAGAGAGGCAGAGTGGGGTTATGGTGCCATAAAAACAAGATTGGATCCTTCTTCTACATCCACGGAACAAATTGGACAGAAACGCGGATCGTGAACGCTGTTTAAATGCTAATGTGTGTGTGTGTGTGTGTGTGTGTGTGTGTGTGTGTGTGTGTGTGTGTGTGTGTGTGTGTGTGTGTGTGTGTGTGTGTGTGTGTGTATTTCTTGATTTTATCCGTCTTTGTCTGGACTTTAACTCTTTTCCTTAGAAGATCAATATTATTCTCAAACCTTCGGTGTTGCTAAGGGTTCTCCTCTCTCCCCTGTTCCTGCTCACCTTTATATGGAATGTTTACAAACTGTTCTGCTTCGTGCTATTGGTGCGAGTCCTTCCTTCGGTTTCACAGGGATTTTGTCCTACCTTCGTGGACCAGTAGGTCTCCTGCAGTGATTCTCTGTTCTCTTGTTCCTTACACAACCATTACTACCGTTTCTTTCCTGACACTCCACTCTTCGCCCTTGTTATATTACCATTACTACCTTCATATTGCCATCTCTGTTACTGTTACACTACTACTACTGCTACTACCACTACCACTACTACCGGTACTACCACTACTACTACTACTGCTACTACCACTACTACTACTGCTACTACCACTACTACTACCACTACTACTACTGCTACTACCACTACTACTACTGCTACTACCACTACTACTACCACTACTACTACTGCTACTACCACTACTACTACCACTACTACTACTGCCACTACTACTACCACTACTACCACTACTACAGCTACTACTACTACAGCTACTACCACTATTACTACTACTTCTACTACTACCACTAGCACTACTACTACTACCACTACTACTACCACTACTAGTACTACTACTTCTACTACCACTACTACCACTACTGCTACTACCACTACTACTACCACTACTACCACTACTACTACTGCTACCACTACTATCACTACTACCACCACTACTGCTACTACCACTACTACTACTACCACTACTACCACCACTACTACCACTACCACTACTACCACCACTACTACCACTACCACCACTACTACTGCTACTACCACTACTACTGCTGCTACTGCCACTACTACTACTGCTACTACCACTACTACTGCTACTACTACCACTACTACTGCTACTACTGTTACTGTCGTGGTACTGTTACTGTCATGGTACTGTTACTGTCGTGGTACTGTTACTGTCGTGGTACTGTTACTGTCATGGTACTGTTACTGTCGTGGTACTGTTACTGTCGTGGTACTGTTACTGTCGTGGTACTGTTACTGTCGTGGTACTGTTACTGTCGTGGTACTGTTACTGTCGTGGTACTGTTACTGTCATGGTACTGTTACTGTCATGGTACTGTTACTGTCATGGTACTGTTACTATCATGGTACTGTTACTATCATGGTACTGTTACTATCATGGTACTGTTACTATCATGGCACTGTTACTATCATGGTACTGTTACTATCATGGTACTGTTACTGTCATGGTACTGTTACTGTCATGGTACTGTTACTATCATGGTACTGTTACTATCATGGTACTGTTACTATCATGGTACTGTTACTATCATGGTACTGTTACTGTCATGGTACTGTTACTGTCATGGTACTGTTACTATCATGGTACTGTTACTATCATGGTACTGTTACTGTCATGGTACTGTTACTGTCATGGTACTGTTACTGTCATGGTACTGTTACTATCATGGTACTGTTACTATCATGGTACTGTTACTATCATGGTACTGTTACTGTCATGGTACTGTTACTGTCATGGTACTGTTACTGTCATGGTACTGTTACTGTCATGGTACTGTTACTGTCATGGTACTGTTACTATCATGGTACTGTTACTATCATGGTACTGTTACTATCATGGTACTGTTACTATCATGGTACTGTTACTGTCATGGCACTGTTACTGTCGTGGTACTGTTACTATCATGGTACTGTTACTATCATGGTACTGTTACTGTCGTGGTACTGTTACTGTCATGGTACTGTTACTATCATGGTACTGTTACTATCATGGTACTGTTACTGTCGTGGTACTGTTACTGTCATGGTACTGTTACTATCATGGTACTGTTACTATCATGGTACTGTTACTGTCGTGGTACTGTTACTGTCATGGTACTGTTACTATCATGGTACTGTTACTGTCGTGGTACTGTTACTATCATGGTACTGTTACTGTCATGGTACTGTTACTATCATGGTACTGTTACTATCATGGTACTGTTACTGTCGTGGTACTGTTACTGTCATGGTACTGTTACTATCATGGTACTGTTACTATCATGGTACTGTTACTGTCGTGGTACTGTTACTGTCATGGTACTGTTACTATCATGGTACTGTTACTGTCGTGGCACTGTTACTGTCATGGCACTGTTACTGTCGTGGTACTGTTACTGTCATGGCACTGTTACTGTCGTGGTACTGTTACTGTCGTGGCACTGTTACTGTCGTGGCACTGTTACTGTCATGGCACTGTTACTGTCGTGGTACTGTTACTGTCATGGCACTGTTACTGTCGTGGTACTGTTACTGTCGTGGCACTGTTACTGTCGTGGCACTGTTACTGTCATGGCACTGTTACTGTCGTGGTACTGTTACTGTCATGGCACTGTTACTGTCGTGGCACTGTTACTGTCGTGGTACTGTTACTGTCGTGGTACTGTTACTGTCGTGGTACTGTTACTGTCGTGGTACTGTTACTGTCATGGCACTGTTACTGTCATGGTACTGTTACTGTCGTGGTACTGTTACTGTCGTGGTACTGTTACTGTCGTGGCACTGTTACTATCATGGTACTGTTACTGTCGTGGTACTGTTACTGTCGTGGTACTGTTACTGTCGTGGTACTGTTACTATCATGGTACTGTTACTGTCGTGGTACTGTTACTGTCGTGGTACTGTTACTGTCGTGGTACTGTTACTGTCGTGGTACTGTTACTGTCGTGGTACTGTTACTGTCGTGGTACTGTTACTGTCATGGTACTGTTACTGTCGTGGTACTGTTACTGTCGTGGTACTGTTAATGTCATGGTACTGTTACTGTCGTGGTACTGTTACTGTCGTGGTACTGCTACTGTCATGGTACTGTTACTGTCGTGGTACTGTTACTGTCGTGGTACTGTTACTGTCGTGGTACTGTTACTGTCGTGGTACTGTTACTGTCGTGGTACTGTTACTATCATGGTACTGTTACTGTCGTGGTACTGTTACTGTCGTGGTACTGTTACTGTCGTGGTACTGTTACTGTCGTGGTACTGTTACTGTCGTGGTACTGTTACTGTCGTGGTACTGTTACTGTCATGGTACTGTTACTGTCGTGGTACTGTTACTGTCATGGTACTGTTACTGTCGTGGTACTGTTACTGTCGTGGTACTGTTACTGTCATGGTACTGTTTCTGTCATGGTACTGTTACTGTCGTGGTACTGTTACTGTCGTGGTACTGTTACTGTCGTGGTACTGTTACTGTCATGGTACTGTTACTGTCATGGTACTGTTACTGTCATGGTACTGTTACTGTCATGGTACTGTTACTGTCGTGGTACTGTTACTGTCATGGTACTGTTACTGTCATGGTACTGTTACTGTCATGGTACTGTTACTGTCATGGTACTGTTACTGTCATGGTACTGTTACTGTCATGGTACTGTTACTGTCATGGTACTGTTACTGTCATGGTACTGTTACTGTCGTGGTACTGTTACTGTCATGGTACTGTTACTGTCATGGTACTGTTACTGTCGTGGTACTGTTACTGTCGTGGTACTGTTACTGTCGTGGTACTGTTACTATCATGGTACTGTTACTGTCATGGTACTGTTACTGTCGTGGTACTGTTACTGTCGTGGTACTGTTACTGTCGTGGTACTGTTACTGTCATGGTACTGTTACTGTCGTGGTACTGTTACTGTCGTGGTACTGTTACTGTCGTGGTACTGTTACTGTCGTGGTACTGTTACTGTCGTGGTACTGTTACTGTCATGGTACTGTTACTGTCGTGGTACTGTTACTGTCGTGGTACTGTTACTGTCGTGGTACTGTTACTATCATGGTACTGTTACTGTCGTGGTACTGTTACTGTCGTGGTACTGTTACTGTCGTGGTACTGTTACTATCATGGTACTGTTACTGTCGTGGTACTGTTACTGTCGTGGTACTGTTACTGTCGTGGTACTGTTACTATCATGGTACTGTTACTGTCGTGGTACTGTTACTGTCGTGGTACTGTTACTGTCGTGGTACTGTTACTATCATGGTACTGTTACTGTCGTGGTACTGTTACTGTCATGGTACTGTTACTATCATGGTACTGTTACTGTCGTGGTACTGTTACTATCATGGTACTGTTACTGTCGTGGTACTGTTACTATCATGGTACTGTTACTGTCGTGGTACTGTTACTATCATGGTACTGTTACTATCATGGTACTGTTACTGTCGTGGTACTGTTACTGTCATGGTACTGTTACTATCATGGTACTGTTACTGTCGTGGTACTGTTACTATCATGGTACTGTTACTGTCGTGGTACTGTTACTATCATGGTACTGTTACTGTCGTGGTACTGTTACTATCATGGTACTGTTACTATCATGGTACTGTTACTGTCGTGGCACTGTTACTGTCGTGGTACTGTTACTGTCGTGGTACTGTTACTGTCATGGTACTGTTACTATCATGGTACTGTTACTATCATGGTACTGTTACTATCATGGTACTGTTACTATCATGGTACTGTTACTGTCGTGGCACTGTTACTGTCGTGGTACTGTTACTGTCGTGGTACTGTTACTGTCATGGCACTGTTACTATCATGGTACTGTTACTATCATGGTACTGTTACTGTCGTGGCACTGTTACTGTCGTGGCACTGTTACTGTCATGGCACTGTTACTGTCATGGCACTGTTACTGTCGTGGCACTGTTACTGTCGTGGTACTGTTACTATCATGGCACTGTTACTGTCATGGTACTGTTACTGTCGTGGTACTGTTACTGTCATGGCACTGTTACTGTCATGGCACTGTTACTGTCGTGGTACTGTTACTGTCATGGCACTGTTACTGTCGTGGTACTGTTACTGTCATGGCACTGTTACTGTCATGGCACTGTTACTGTCGTGGTACTGTTACTGTCGTGGTACTGTTACTGTCATGGCACTGTTACTGTCATGGCACTGTTACTGTCGTGGTACTGTTACTGTCGTGGTACTGTTACTATCATGGCACTGTTACTATCATGGCACTGTTACTGTCGTGGTACTGTTACTGTCGTGGTACTGTTACTATCATGGCACTGTTACTGTCATGGCACTGTTACTGTCGTGGTACTGTTACTGTCATGGCACTGTTACTGTCGTGGTACTGTTACTGTCATGGCACTGTTACTGTCATGGCACTGTTACTGTCATGGCACTGTTACTGTCATGGCACTGTTACTGTCATGGCACTGTTACTGTCATGGCACTGTTACTGTCATGGCACTGTTACTATCATGGCACTGTTACTGTCGTGGTACTGTTACTATCACGGCACTGTTACTGTCATGGTACTGTTACTGTCATGGCACTGTTACTGTCATGGCACTGTTACTGTCATGGTACTGTTACTGTCATGGCACTGTTACTGTCGTGGTACTGTTACTGTCATGGCACTGTTACTGTCATGGCACTGTTACTGTCATGGCACTGTTACTGTCGTGGCACTGTTACTGTCATGGCACTGTTACTGTCATGGCACTGTTACTGTCATGGCACTGTTACTGTCGTGGTACTGTTACTGTCATGGCACTGTTACTGTCATGGCACTGTTACTGTCATGGCACTGTTACTGTCATGGCACTGTTACTATCATGGCACTGTTACTGTCATGGCACTGTTACTGTCATGGCACTGTTACTGTCATGGCACTGTTACTGTCATGGTACTGTTACTGTCATGGCACTGTTACTGTCATGGCACTGTTACTGTCATGGCACTGTTACTGTCATGGCACTGTTACTGTCATGGCACTGTTACTGTCATGGCACTGTTACTGTCATGGCACTGTTACTGTCATGGCACTGTTACTGTCATGGTACTGTTACTGTCATGGTACTGTTACTGTCATGGCACTGTTACTGTCATGGCACTGTTACTGTCATGGCACTGTTACTGTCATGGCACTGTTACTATCATGGCACTGTTACTGTCATGGCACTGTTACTGTCATGGCACTGTTACTGTCATGGCACTGTTACTGTCATGGCACTGTTACTGTCATGGCACTGTGCCTTTATAATAAATATTTACAAAAGTGAGAATCAGATATTTATTATCTTAAAATCACATCCGTTTTCTTTTAATATTAATGTTAAATATTTGTATTTGTTTTGTGGGAAGTGAATTATTATTATTATAATAATCAAAAAGAAGCGCTAAGCCACAAGGGCTATACAGCGGTGCAGGGCAGGAAGGAAGCGAGGGCATCAGGTGGCAAAAGGGAGATGGATGAGTAATAGGTTACTGATAACAGCGGGGCAGTGGATGGTGAAAGGGTAAAGGGCAGCAAGAGACTGAACTAGAAAGGGCTGAGGGAAGTGCGAAAAGTATCATCAGAGTTTGTGGAGTAAATCAGTCGTTGTCAAGAAGTCAATAAGAGAGTCAGGATTAAAGGAGGGTCCATCTGCAAGAAGGGAAGGTAAAGAGAGAGTAGTAGAACGAAGACGACGTTGGAGGTAAATTCTGCGTACTCGTTGATAGAGAGGGCAGTCTAACAGAATGTGGCTAACTGATACTGGAACTTGACACTGCTCACAGAGAGGAACAGGGTGCCTCTCCATGAGATACCCATGAGTAAGACGAGTGTGGCCAATGCGAAGGCGGGAGAGAGTGGTCTCCCAACCTCGGCACTGATGACAAAAAGACGGCCAGTAACCTATGCTCGGTTTAATAGAATGAAGTTTGTTACCGAGCAGAGTTGACCAACGTTGTTGCCAACGGGTGCGAAGGTGGGTAGCTATTGCAGCAAAATAGTCCAGAAATGGAACACCTCGATAGGAAATTGGTAGGTCATGTACTGCTGAGCGCGCAGCAGTGTCTGCCTGTTCATTGCCCTGTACGTCGACATGACCAGGGACCCAACAAAAAACAATATCTTTATGTTTGGTAGAGATACGGCGTAGCCTAAGTTGGATACGGAGAACTAGGGGATGAGATGTATCAAATTTTCGTATAGCCTGTAGAGCACTAAGGGAGTCTGAGACTACTACAAATGACACAGGCATAGATGCGATATGAATAAGTGCTGCAAGAATGGCATACAGTTCAGCAGTAAAAATGCTAGCTGAAGATAGTAAATGCCCCCGCATGACGCTGTCCGGAAACACTGCTGCGAATCCGACGCCGTCTGAAGACTTAGAGGCATCTATGTACACAGCGGTGGCATGAGAATGGGAGTGGAAGTGATCAAGAAAAAGAGAGCGGGAAGCCACCGTAGGCAGTTGAGCTTTCGAGCAAGGGAGTGAGAAAGAACAGACCCGAACAGCTGGAACTTCCCAGGGGGGTAGGGAAAAGTGAGATGCTACATGAACATATAAAGGTGGTAACTGAAGGGAAGACAAGAGCGAATGTAGGCGAAGAGAAAAGGGACGGAGCAAACAGGGGCGGCGAACGAATAAAGAATGTCTACTAATATCGGTGACCATTCTATAAATGGAAGGATTGTGTAGATCGTGAAAAGCAGGGGTGTCACTAGCACGTTAAGAGACCATACAATAAGTGTCAGTGGCCCGAGACTGTTCAACTGCCTCCCAGCACACATAAGGGGGATTACCAACAGACCCCTGGCAGTCTTCAAGCTGGCACTGGACAAGCACCTAAAGTCAGTTCCTGATCAGCCGGGCTGTGGCTCGTACGTTGGTTTGCGTGCAGCAACAGCCTGGTTGATCAGGCTCTGATCCACCAGGAGGCCTGGTCACAGACCGGGCCGCAGGGGCGTTGACCCCCAGAACTCTCTCCAGGTAAACTCTAGGTACATAGTAGCAAAGGCAATGGGCATCACGGCGATCAGACAATGATGGAACATTCACTTCTGTATAGAGGCTCTCAACAGGGGAAGAGCGAAAAGCACCAAGGCACAAACGTAATCCTTGGTGATGGATAGAGTTAAGGCTAGAGAGAGTAGCAGGAGAGGCTGCAGAATAAATCTGGTCACCATAATCGAGTTTCGATAAAACGAGGGCTGAATGTAGGCGAAGCAGAGTTCGACGATCAGCTCCCCAGGAAAGATGAGCAAGGGTTTTAAGAAGGTCTAGCCGGCTGTGACAAGTTGCCTTCAGAGAGGTAATGTGAGGTTTCCAGGATAACCTACGGTCAAAGAGAAGTCCTAGAAACCTGACTATCACGTTCGGGGATACGAGAGCCATAGAGATACAAAGGATGATCGGAGATAACAGAGCGTCTAGTGAAAGTAATTTGGCGAGTTTTGGTACTTGAAAATTTAAACCCATGCGTGGTGGCCCAAGTGGAAACACGGTCGACCGCATGCTGGAGAGAAACTGCAATAAGGTGACAGTCAGCGCCTGCACAAGCAATAGCGAAGTCATCAACATAGAGTGATGACCAAATATTGGGTGGAAGAACAGAGGCCAAATCATTTATAGCAAGGAGAAAAAGTGTTGTGCTTAGAACACATCCCTGAGGGACACCTTCAGCTTGGACGAAGTCCGGGGAAAGAACATTATTGACTATTACAAAAAAAGTAATTTTTAAATATAAATGGTAAGATTTACTCCTTTTGTAATAGAGTTCGGGATACATAAATATACACATTAAAATAAATTAATCTTTAATATAATATAAAAATCAACTTTCCTTGGTCTAGAGGTATTTGAACTAACATCTGATAATATGTACATGTCACTATAATAAATTATAATTAGCATTTTACTAAAATAAATAATTCATAACCCTACACAGGGTACAACTTTCTTGACACTACTGTGTCACTATATATATATATATATATATATATATATATATATATATATATATATATATATATCTATGCTAAAATAATAAATTAAGTAACATTTAAAATAATATATTACAGTCAACTGTTTCTCACAACACTTATCCGGTCGAGGCCAGTCACATGACACTATTCAGTGTACACTACAACCAGGCCATCTTCAGTGTCCCACGACACCCTTTTCATCTCAGTGTTCCACTACGGTCCTGTGCATATCTCAGTGTTCCACTCCATACGTCCCTAAGTGTCACACTACGGTCCTGGCCCAGTTCAGTGTAACACTCCAACCTTTTCTTCATGTAATGTCCCACTAAACAGCATCCGATGACTCCGGCCCACAGTTGATCAGCGTAGACGGTGAGTCCACAGACATCACCGGTAGTCCAGTAAATCCTCTCCAAAGCCGGTTGACACACCGCTAGCCGAACACCATGCTGCAAGCTCACTGAATGCGGCCGTCAAGTAACTGAGGCCAACAGACTCAGTGAGCTGCGGTGAGCGGTTCTTCTAACGCCAGTAGATAGGTACGATTAGGTGTTCAGGTACCTACTGCGTAGATGTGTACCCTGAGGAGTTCAGGTACATACTGCTTAGGTGCGTACCGTGAGGCGCTCAGGTACATACTGTTGCTGAAGCCAGTAGACGTGTACCCTTAGGTGTTCAGGTACCTACTGCTTAGGTGCGTTCAGTGAGGCGCTCAGGTACATACTGTTGCTGAAGCCAGTAGACGTGTACCCTTAGGTGTTCAGGTACCTACTGCTTAGGTGCGTACAGTGAGGCACTCAGGAACTTACTGCTTACAGCGTACCGTGAGGTGCTCAGGTACACAATGTTTCTAAAACCAGTAGACGTGTACCCTTAGGTGGTCAGGTACCTACTGCTTAGGTGCGCACCGTGAGGCACCCAGGTACTTACTGTTGCTAAAGCCAGTAGACTGTACTCTTAGGTGTTCAGGTATCTACTGCTTAGGTGCGTACCGAGAGGCGCTCAGGTACTTCATGTAGCTGAAGCCAGTAGACTGTACCCTTAGGTGGTCAGGTACCTACTGCTTAGGTGCGTACAGTGAGGCGCTCAGGTACATACTGTTGCTAAAGCCAGTAGACTGTACCCTTAGGTGGTCAGGTACCTACTGCTTAGGTGCGTACCGAGAGGCGCTCAGGTACTTACTGCTCTAAGGCCGGCTCAGCAGTCCCCACATTGGGTTTGATGACGTACCCAGTGGTACTGCCGGCCGGCAGGTTAACTATTTAACCGCTAGTTTGGTAGGGGGCCGCAACACTGACTCGAACACGGAAATGTCTGTCAGTTAAAAAGTTCTTAAGGAAGGATGGTAGATTGCCTCGGAGGCCTAAGGAATGGGCCTGGGCCAAAATATTATACCTCCAAGTTGTGTCATATGCCTTCTCAAGGTCAAAAAATATGGCAATAACTGAGTGATTATTCGTAAAGGCATTACGAACATACGTATCCAAGCATAGTAAGGGGTCTATGGTAGAACGACCCTTACGAAAGCCATATTGACTAGCGGAGAGACTGTTGTGTGTCTCTAAATACCACATTGAACGTCGATTTACGAGACGTTCCATCACTTTGCAAACTGCACTAGTAAGAGCGATGGGGCGATAGTGGGAGGCATCATGTCCTGTAGTACCCGGTTTGCAGAAAGGGAGAACAATGGCAGATTTCCACAGCTGGGGAAGAACTCCTTGTGCCCAAATAAAATTGAAGAGGTGTAAGAGGACTACAAGGGCTGACAAATGTAAATGTTGTAACATATGAATATGAATGTCGTCAGGCCCAGCTACCGATGATCGGCAAGCTGAGAGCGTTGCCTCCAGTTCTTGAAGTGTAAAAGGCACATTATACTGTTCTTCTCTGAGAGAAGAAAAGTCCAAGGGTACTAACTCTCTGGCAGACTTTGAGGAAAGAAACGAGGGGCATAGATGGAGCCCTCGGGAAATATGGACCAGATGTGTGCCAAGTTCAATGGCAACGTCGAGAGGGTTTGCTACATCAACACCAGCGACCCGTAGAACAGGAGCCGGGTCAGGAGAGTATTTACCACTCAATTTCCTCACTTTTTTCCAGACTGCACTCATAGAAGAAGCAGAGGTGATGGTGGAAACACAGTCTCGCCAACAAGTGCGTTTAGCTTCATGGATGACACGGCAAGCGATCGCACGCTTCTGCTTAAAATCAAGAAGTCTCTCAGCAGTTCTATTGTACCGGTACCTGCCCCATGCAGCACATTTCAAACGTACTGCACGAGCACAAGCAGGAGACCACCAAGGCACGCACTTCTGAGAATGCCTGCCTGAGGTTTGAGGTATAGAATGAGAAGCTGCGGTATAAACTGACGTCGAGATGATGTGTAGGAGCTCATCAATGGAGGATGAAGAAGGAACCTCACTAAAAGCAGTGAGGTGTGAGTAAAGATCCCAATTTGCCCGATCAAATTGCCAGCGAGGGCTATGGAAAGGTGGTGAATAGGAAGGAGAAGATTTTTTTTTTTTTTTTTTTTTTTTTTTTAAAATACAATAAATAGATTAACATAAAAACCCCTTAAACTAGGGTTGATACACATTGTATATAAACACATTTTGAAACAATCTCTCAGAACGTACAATAGCAAATAACAAACACATATTAACAAACACAAGAGGTTACACAATTATACTAGAAAATATCGCTTGTGACAAAACATAACATTAAGAAGATGGGCAATCTTAACCCTATGTACACAAGAACAACAACAAGAACATAACATGTAGGTGACCCCTGTAGCAGGTTCAATAATATAAATAAAACCATAATCCCTTCGGGTATACACTATTTACATAATATACTGGGACATATTGCCAATGCACTATACAATACAATAAGAAGAATATTATGATAAATATATAAATATATCGGTTACTCACATCCAACACAAATAATCGATAACCGAAAGAACCTACATCACAATCTCATGATAAAACAAAGTACGTACTCTTACTCATCTAACTCCCAGTACATAAGTTCCCTACAGTCACACATACTCGCCTTACCACAAGTCTTACGAGTCAGCCACAAAACTAGAATAGCCATAAGCATTCCGCACTCATCTACAGGCTATACACATTATATAATATAGCAATAAAATGCTCAGTACAAACACATAAAACCCCGTTTGCCAGGCCATAGCCGAAAGGTACATCAAGTACTTCAACAAAGAAAGAAGGCAGTAGACTCTGACTTAAGACATCTATAACACATATAACTTCACCACCACATCCACTCGCACAACCACATTTTCCTCAACCACGCATTACACAGATACACACAGTAAACCAGCTGTTGTGCATACCCAACCCCGGAGACAAGCCCGTTCCATCCCCTGAAATTCACTCCCCCCCCCTTTCACAACGTTAACAATGCTCTCACACTCATACTACGGTACCCTGCTGAAAAAGCCTGGTCCCAGCGACTTCCATATATTTCCCGATTATAACACAACGTTCTATAAATGGTCCCCGCCAACACCCTTTTGCACACCTCCCAATCCCCATTCCTTCTCATTGCCCAGGATACAAAAACAAAATCCGCAATTATATACGTGATTGCACGTTGCACAGGCGCCTCGACGCCTCCCACGTCCAAACTTAACGCCCTCAATACTAATATCCCGCCTCCTCCCACTGTCCTCAGAACCTTACCCATCCATTCCCTGATACTCCCCAAATTATCACAAAAATACACTACATGAAACGCAGTCTCCTCATCCCCGCACACCCGACACGCGCCCTCCACCATCAACCCTCTTTCCTTAAGTGCAGCACCCGACGGCAGTATACCATGGAGAAAACGGAAAAATACCTCTCGCACATTTGGACGCACGCGCATCAACCGTAATCTTTCCCATATATCCTTCCACGCATACATAGGGTAGATACTCTCAGCCTTCACGACTACCTTCGCCCTTACAACACGCTCTAAAACACCCACTCGAACTTTATTAGGGTCCCGTACATGCAGCAACGCCCGCAACACGTCTTCACACATTTTCATCTCCGACCCTCCCCACCACATTCGCACCTCTTCATGCAAGCCATTCACGCCCCTCCCTGCATGACCCCGCACACGGCGTAACCCCCACTTCAAATAAATGCACTTGACTCTTAACCGTAAATCAATCAACCCCAATCCTCCTCTGTTGACCGGTAAAGTAACCACACTCCTACTCAACCATTCACACCCGGAACCCCAAAGAAAATGGAAAACCCTCTTTAACAGCCTCGTAACATCCGGACCTGCTAACGGATATACTGCAGCCACGTGCCAGACTTTACTGTATAACAACACATTCACAACAATCGCACGCTGATGTACTGTCAAATGAGTTGGTCTCAACCCATCCAATCGCCCCACCATTTGATCCACAACAAGTCCAGAATTAACCATCCTCGCCTCTCTCGCACTACGCATATACACTATTCCACACACTTTTATCCTGTCCACCATATTCCAACGTACATTCCTTCCCCAACTCTCTCTTCCCACCCAATCTCCTAAGACCAGTAATTTTGATTTTTCCACATTAACTCTTAACCCGGTAACCCCCGCGAAATTATCAATAACATCTCCAACCGCACGTAAACTCCTCTGCGTTCGCACGAGTATTGTCGTGTCATCCACATACCCTATTATTCCCTGCACTCCACTTCCTACTCCCCAATCCACCTCCATACACGCTTCCACCTTTCTATAGAAAGGGTCTGTTAAACAGGCAAACAACAATTGAGACAGGGGACAACCCTGCCTAATACCCCGACCCATGGATACCCACTCCCCCAACTTCCCATTTACCTGTACACACACTCCCACACCTGTATACAATGTCTCTGCCCAACGCACCACCTCCTCCCCAAAACCCTGCCTCCTTAATATGTACCACAATACCTCACGTTCTACACTATCATATGCCGCCTGCCAATCTAACGCTAAGACACCCCCCCCCTGCTCCCCTCCCGACCCTTCCACAAAATTCTTTATAATACTATGCCCGTCATACATCGTCCTCCCAGACACACCATATTGTCCTCTCGCAACCACTCTATCCACCACACACTTCATCCTATTTCCTAAAATTTTTGCAAAAATCTTATAATCAGCACACAGCAATGATATTATCCTAAAGTCCCGCACCGTGTCCTGTTTCTTACCTTTTGGCACTAAAACCACAACCGCAGTTCCTTGCAACCTGCCCATCCTCCCCTCCCTTTTCATCGTATTCATTAGTTCTACTAAGAAGGACTTCAACACATTCCAATGGCTCACATAAAACTCGCAGGGCAAGCCATCCAGACCTGGAGCCTTACCACGTGCCATCCCCTCCAAAGCCCTCCACACCTCCCCTTCTTCAATATCCCCCCCCAACGCCATGCGATCACTGCTACTTAGCACACAAGATACATTCTCCCCCAACCTCCCGAAAGCCTCCCCATCCACCCCTACACTCAGTAAAGTTTTTCCAAACCACCTATCAACGTAATCACTCATTGCCTCCGTTGTTCTTAACTCATGTCCCGCCCTATATCCACCTAAGTCCTCATGTACCACCAGCCTATCAATTTCCATAGCCATACGTCGCTGCCTCTGTCCCCTTAACACACAGGCCGATGGTCGGTCACCCCACACCGCCTCTTCAATTCCACCCTGCACTCTCACCGCATCAAATCTATCATTCTGCAAATCACGAATCCTTCCTTTTAACAACTCGATTTCCTCCATGGGATACTGCCCTGCCTGCACGCCCCTCTCATAACAACTTTGCAACCTACCCTCGAAATACTGCTGCAACCCGTACGTCATCCAACCCTGGTACTTTCCCCATCGCACATAAAACCGCCGGATCCTCTCCTTAGCTACCCCATCCCACCACCCCAGCAAGTCACCCACATCCCTACCCTCTCCCCACAAATTCTCCCACATTGTCCTAAAATCTAACCCCGCCTCCTCCACCCCAAGAAGTCTCACATTTAACTTCCAATACCCTGGATACCTCTTAGGTAAGCTGGCCCAAGTCAAGTCCGTATAAACAGCTCTATGATCCGTGTAAACAGCTTCCACCGTACGCACACACATCACTCGCACACTTCTCGTCACATATAACCTATCGAGCCTGGCCACGTATCCCTGTCTATGAAACAAACGTATGCTCAACCATTAGGTCCCCACCTCCAATAACATCCCTTAACCCCACGCCCAGCAAAAGATCCCTTAGGCTAACCAAAAAACACCCTGGCCCCCCCGTGGCTCCACATCCTTTCTACGTACTATACAATTCCAATCACCGCCCACGATTGTTACCGAGGGAAGAGATCTCAAATAATAAACCAAAACATCACGCACAAATTCATTCTTCACCCGTACATCACGCTCCGCCGGCGCATACACACAAACCACTGCCAGTCGCTCACCTCTCCACCATCCATCTACCCAGAGTACCCTACCCTCGTCCCCTCCCTCACATCTAATTACAACAAACGGGCTTGTCTCCCGAATCAGAATTCCAACCCCACCTTTCAAACGGTCCGAATATGCCACAAACACACGATATCCGTCCACATTCAAATCCCGACCCGCCTTAAAGTTATGCTCCTGCATGAATACAATATCTATGGCATGACGCCTCAGAAACCCCTGGAGCCACAAACGCTTCACATTCATACACAACCCATTTACATTCACAGTCATACACCTGAAACCTTCTTGAAGGGTTTTACACGCTGCCCTGTAACTCCTTTCATAGACACGTCACCAGCCTTCCTATTTTTCCCACCATGCTCACCACAGTGAGCTCTATTCCCTCCCCGGTCGAACACCTGACCGGACACACCTGTGGCGCCTCCACTCACCACATCAGCCCACGGTTTCTTCCCCGGTCTTTGCGCCGGGGTCAAGACATCATCGGAATCAGAGTGCGTTGCCGCCCTCTTCCGCCGAACACTCTCTGCATCCATGGTCTGGTCGGGGGATGCCTCACAATGCACCTCCGCCGCCACCTCGACCACGGTCACCATTCCCGTAGAAGAGGCACCTGCAGTCAGCTGGCTGTCTCTCCTCTCGTCCTCACTCTCCTCAGGTCCCACCACCGATTGTACATCATCTCCAGCTCTCTTCGTCTCCAAAAACTTTTCCGTCAACTGCTCCAGAGCCACATCCTCTGCTCGTTCTCCTCCACTCAACTTGGTCTCCCCTTCCACCAAAGCGGAGACTGTAGATTCTACAGGCATTGATGGGCTCGACCCCACCATCTTGAAGTGTAAAAGGCACATTATACTGTTCTTCTCTGAGAGAAGAAAAGTCCAAGGGTACTAACTCTCTGGCAGACTTTGAGGAAAGAAACGAGGGGCATAGATGGAGCCCTCGGGAAATATGGACCAGATGTGTGCCAAGTTCAATGGCAACGTCGAGAGGGTTTGCTACATCAACACCAGCGACCCGTAGAACAGGAGCCGGGTCAGGAGAGTATTTACCACTCAATTTCCTCACTTTTTTCCAGACTGCACTCATAGAAGAAGCAGAGGTGATGGTGGAAACACAGTCTCGCCAACAAGTGCGTTTAGCTTCATGGATGACACGGCAAGCGATCGCACGCTTCTGCTTAAAATCAAGAAGTCTCTCAGCAGTTCTATTGTACCGGTACCTGCCCCATGCAGCACATTTCAAACGTACTGCACGAGCACAAGCAGGAGACCACCAAGGCACGCACTTCTGAGAATGCCTGCCTGAGGTTTGGGGTATAGAATGAGAAGCTGCGGTATAAACTGACGTCGAGATGATGTGTAGGAGCTCATCAATGGAGGATGAAGAAGGAACCTCACTAAAAGCAGTGAGGTGTGAGTAAAGATCCCAATTTGCCCGATCAAATTGCCAGCGAGGGCTATGGAAAGGTGGTGAATAGGAAGAAGTAAGATTGATTGGAAAATGATCGCTGTCATGTAAGTCCGGTAGAACAGACCAGGTGAAGTCTAGTGCAGTGGAGGAAGAGCAGACTGATAGATCGATGCTAGAGAGAGTATGAGTACGAGGATCAAAATGGGTGGGAGTACCCGTATTTAAAACATGGAGGGGGTGAGAGGCGAGAAAAGCCTCCAACTGGATGCCACGTGAGTCACAATGAGATCCCCCCCAGAGGAAATGGTGGGCATTAAAATCACCAAGTAACAGAAGTGGTGGTGGTAAGGATGAAACAAGAAAGGCAAAGTCTGGGATAGAAAATGCTCGAGAAGGAGAGAGATATAAAGAACATATTGTAAACCACTTATTCAAGTGGATACGGGCTGCAGTGTAATGCAGCGAAGTATGGACAAATAGTTGACAGTACGGAATATCATTGCGTAGAAGAAGGGCACTTTCATTAAAGGTCCCATCTGAGAAAGGATCCGAAGAATACAATAAATTATAGCCTGAGATAGGTTGGAAGACAGCCGAGTGTAATTTTGGTTCTTGTAAGCAAGCACCAACAGGGGAAAACCTGGAAAGCAACATCTGAAGCTCACCCCGATTACCCCTGAGGCCGCGGATATTCCACTGTAAATAGGCCATGATTGGCGATGAAGAAAATACCAGGAATCTGTAGGTAAAGGCACCTACGGACTAGAGGGGTTAGAAAAGTCAATGTGTGGTGGCATTGGAAGACGTTCAAGCAGTGAAGGAACGGAGCGTTGCGAAGAATGGGGTTGTGAAGATGGAGGAGAGGGAAGAGAAGGAACAGGAAGTGAATCAGTGTTCATTGAAGGTTTAGTCTCTGCAATATATTCTGAAATGGCTTCAAGTGTTTCTGAATTCAAAGATGTATGGGAGACCATATTGGAGATAGAAGGAGGAGGGTGAGTAAAGATTGGGACAGTAATGGACTGTACCAAAGTAGAGGGGGAGGGAAGAGTGTAAGGGACTGGAGATGAAGTGTGGGGGGGGGACAGAAGAGGCAGAAACCTGGGAGGTGGCAGAAGAGGGAGAAACTTGGGAGGGGACGGGGGTGGAAGGCATAGTACGAGGAGGAGGGTGAATCTCCACACTTGTAATAGAGCCAGAGAGAGGGGAAGAACTAGGTACAGAGACTGGAAAGGTAAAGTGTGGAGGTGGAAGAAGGGAAGGAAGGGGCAAAGAAGATTTGAGCAATGTGGATTTTTTGGACTTCTGAGAAGTAGAGGGGCGATTGTTATTAGGTGTCGTACGAGGTCTTGTCGATACTGGGGCTTGTGAGGAAGGACGCGAAGATGTGAGAACAGACTGAGTTGTAGTCGGGACGTCAGAGCCAAGGACAGCAAAAGGATTAGATGCCAGAGTGGCTATGGGAGGGGTAACAACAGAGGAGGCTGCAGAAGATGGGACCCCAGAAGTGGGGGGATGTTTGGAAACACGAGAATAAGAAACACGGGGTAGTCTCCCTTGGAGGCGGAGATGAGTAACTGCCATAGCATAAGGGAGACCTTCTGCCTCTTCAAGGCAACGGATTTCACGTTCATTTAAGTAGACCTGGCAACGGCGGGAGTATGAAGGGTGAGCTTCATTACAATTAAGGCAAGATGGAGGTTGACTGCAAGATGTATTAGAATGGTCGTCGGCACCACAGACTGGGCATTCGGCCATAGATCTGCAATATTTTGTTGGGTGACCAAAACGCCAGCAATTTCTACATTGTTGTGGTGTAGGTATCACCTTTCGAACTTGTAACCGATGTCCCGCGACATATACAGAGGACGGGAGTTCTCGGCTGTCAAAAGTTAAATGAGCCACGTTGCAAGGGTAACGTCTCCGCCCCCGGGCAGGGAGGACATAAGTGTCTACTTTGAGGATTGGGAGATCCTGGAGTTCCAGCTGTTCAAAAATGTCATTGCCACATGACTGGAAATTCTGTTGGACTATGGTATGGGGCAGAATGACAGTACCACTACAAGAATTGAGAGAAAGATGTTTTTCAATAGTGATAGGAGTAGTATCGATATTCGAAAGGAGAGAAAGATCATGAGTTTGGGTAGCATTCTGGACAGTGACGATGCGCATACCGCTCTTGAGAGCATGAAATGAAATATCTCTACCAACATGACGCAGGAGCGCTTTGCCAATACTATGGTCAGAAAGGTAGGCAGAAGAAGAAGTCGGTCTTAAAGTAAAGAATTTAGTCCATTGTGTGGTCCGAAACTGAGCATGGAGAGGGAGTGCTTGACGTGTCGGTCTTTTCCGAGTAGAATGGGAAGGTAACGAAGGAGCATCATCAGGAGATTGACGTTGACGTTTAGGAGTAGGACCGGAGTTGGTCCGGCATGAAATGGGCGGGCGATTCGAAAATTGCCATACCGTAGAGGGAGAAGCCGGAAGCATAGTCAAAAGAGAGCGGAGTTCAGACAAATCAAAGGAGTCAGTCGAAGCCCCGGTACCTGAAGCGGGTGAGGAAACAGCACCAGCAAGAGGTACAGGGGCATCAGGAGTGTCCGAAGAGTGGTCTAAACACAAGGCAGGGTCAGAATGGGGTGT
Organism: Cherax quadricarinatus; assembly: GCF_038502225.1. Lineage (NCBI taxonomy): Eukaryota > Metazoa > Arthropoda > Malacostraca > Decapoda > Parastacidae > Cherax > Cherax quadricarinatus. Next base: position 1,835,570 of record NC_091363.1, read on the forward strand.
GGTATCAAGAAGGGGCCCGGGGGTAGTGGGTTCATGGATTGGGTTCTCCATGGTTAGGTTACTCCTTTGCTTTTTGTTTTTAAGAAAAAAAAAAGAAAGAAGAAAAGAAAATAAAAATAAAAAAAGGATAAAAAAAGGGGGGAGCGGGGAGGAATAGTTCCCAGGAGGAATGAAAGGGCCGGAAATCTCCCTCCGCGCCCAAGAGGACCTCAGCACCGCTAGTAGCGCAGATGCAGCATGGAACCCGTGCCATACCCTACCCTTCATGCCAGTAAACCAGCAATCCGGGATAGCAACCTCACATCTGCCGAGCTACCTCGGTGGACAAAAGAGAGGGCGGCCGGATATCTGCCACAAAGCATACCTCCTTCGGCCACCACCCCCGGAATCCGAAAGGTGGCTTCCAGAGATACACCCGTCACCCGAAAGACACCCAAAGCTACTCCGGGATACCGGAGAGGGATCGGGACATCCCCAGGCAATCCAGATTCCACAGCAAACTACGCCACCGCCAAGAACCTCAACGGAATGGGATGGACCCCGGTGTCCTTTCCCCTACCTAGGAACTAGCGCGCCTATGGGAGAAATCCCAAAGTCCAAAAAGAGGAAGGGCAAAAGGGAGGGGTGGGGAGGAGGAGGAGGAATGGAAAAAGGGGATGATGGGGAGGATGGGATAGGGGAGGGGAGAATGGGGGGTAATTAGGTTCGGTCTGAGGAAGAAGACCGACAGGGCTAATTCCTCAGACCAAGAGCCTCTTCACCACGCCAAGGAGCCCCCCTTGAAGAGGTGTGGGAAGTGAAGACGAGAGAGAGCAGGAGAAATAACACGTCAACATGAGAATAAAGGAACAACTGTGATAGGCTCACTGGCCCGTGCTAGGCATGTCCTTCTTAAATATAATACAACCTTCTGACTCACGATGGTGCAGCCTTGAATGACTCGAGATATGGTAATGAGTCGAGGGTAACCTCCAGGTAACTCCAGGTAACTCCAGGTAACCAACTCACTTAACTTGGAACCCAGAGCAAGCCAGCAAGTTATCCACTATCTGTGGTAAGAGTGGGTGGGTGGCCCATGCTAACCTTCCTAGTGTATGTACACGAGTACATCAAGTTGATGAACCTTGTAAGACCAGCATGGTGCAGTGGTTAACACACTGACCTGATAGTTTTAGTACAGCCTCACCATGGGAATGAGCACCAGTGTGTTGAGTGAGGTGTCCAGCCTGTGTTTGAAGTTAGTTAAGATATTGACTTCCCTACCTGGTGGATTGTTTGCAAGACTGTCTTCTAGTTGCGTACCTCACTCATGTCTCCCTCATACTGTCTTCTAGTTGTGTACCTCACTCATGTCTCCCTCATACTGTCTTCTAGTTGCGTACCTCACTCATGTCTCCCTCATACTGTCTTCTAGTTGCGTACCTCACTCATGTCTCCCTCATACTGTCTTCTAGTTGTGTACCTCACTCATGTCTCCCTCATACTGTCTTCTAGTTGGGTACCTCACTCATGTCTCCCTCATACTGTCTTCTAGTTGTGTACCTCACTCATGTCTCCCTCATACTGTTTTCTAGTTGTGTACCTCATTCATGTCTCCCTCATACTGTCTTCTAGTTGTGTACCTCACTCATGTCTCCCTCATACTGTCTTCTAGTGTGTACCTCATTCATGTCTCCCTCATACTGTCTTCTAGTTGTGTACCTCACTCATGT